>NW_025225093.1:42531-47037 GCF_018294505.1 Triticum aestivum
CTGCCATAGAGAATCTCGAATGGGGCCTTGCCCGAATTCGCTTGGAAGCTGTTGTTGTAGGAGAATTCAGCATATGGAAGACAATCTTCCCATTTCATGCCAAAGGAAATGACACAAGCCCTGAGCATATCTTCAAGAATTTGATTGACTCGCTCGACTTGGCCACTAGTTTGAGGATGGAAAGCTATGCTGAAGCGAATGTTTGTGCCCATGGCCTTCTGGAAGGAGTCCCAGAACTTAGAGGTGAAGATGCTTCCACGATCAAAAGAAATCAATTGTGGAATGCCGTGCAAAGAGACAATTCTGGAGGTGTATAGCTCTGCCAACTGAGCTGCTGTGATAGATTCTTTGATAGGAAGGAAATGAGCCACTTTAGAAAGCTTGTCGATGACAACGAAGATAGCATCATTTCCACGCTTGGACTTTGGAAATCCAGTCACGAAGTCCATTTCGATATGATCAAACTTCCATTCTGGGATAGCAAGAGGTTGGAGGAGACCAGCTGGTCGTTGGTGTTCTGCTTTCACTCTTCGACAGACATCACATTCATTCACGAATTGAGCAATTTCTCGCTTCATTCGCGTCCACCAATACGACTGCTTGAGGTCCTGGTACATCTTCGTACTTCCAGGATGAATGGAGAGGAGAGAATTGTGCGCTTCGTTCATTATGACTTTCCTTAGATCACCTTTAGGAACCACAATCCGGTCCTCGAAGAACAAAGTGTCTCTGTCATCAATGCGATAGCAGTTGTATTTGGAAAGACCCTTGTCGATACCACGTTTCACCTTCTTCACCATGGCATCAAGGAGTTGTGCCTCACGAATTTGATCTTCCAAAGTAGGAGATACTATGAGGTTGGCAAGAAAGCCTTGAGGAACAACTTAGAGATTCAGCTTGCGGAAAGCTTCACAAAGATCCGGTTGGAAAGGCTTGAGAATTAAGCTGTTGCAATAAGCCTTCCTGCTTAAAGCATCTGCAATGACATTAGCCTTGCCTGGAGTATATTCAATACTCGGATTGTACTCTTGAATCATTTCGACCCAACGAGTCTGCCTGAGGTTGAGGTTGGGCTGAGTGAAGATATACTTGAGACTCTTGTGATCGGTGAAAATGTCCACTTGTCTTCCCAACAAGAGATGTCTGCACGTTATTAAAGCATGGACAACTGCCGCCAACTCAAGATTGTGAGTGGGGTAGTTCTTCTCGTTGGGCTTCAACTGACGAGAGGTATAGGCCACAACTTTCTTCTCTTGCATTAACACAGCACCGAGACCTTGGAGAGAAGCATCACAGAAAACTTCAAACGGCTTGGATTCATCAGGAGGAGTCAAGACAGGAGCTGTGACTAGTTTCTCTTTGAGAGTGTTGAAAGCAACGTCACACTTAGGAGACCAGACATATTTCACATGCTTCTGAAGGAGGTTGGAAAGAGTCTTTGCAATCTTGGAGAAATTCTCAACGAATCTTCGGCAATAGCTTGCAAGACCAAGAAAACTGCGGAGCTGCTTGACATTCTGAGGAGGTTCCCAATTCACAATTGCAGACACCTTCTCGGGGTTAACAGCGATGCCCTTGGCAGAGATGATGTGACCAAGGAAAAGAACTTCATCAAGCCAAAACTCACATTTGGAGAACTTCGCATAGAATTGATACTCTCTGAGCTTGTCGAGCACCAATCGCAAATGTTTGGCATGATCCTGCTTATTCTTGGAGAAGACCAAGATATCATCGAGATACACCAGGACGAATTCATTGGTATAGGGGTTGAAGATGTAATTCATCATCCGAGAGAACACTGGAGGAGCATTAACAAGGCCGAAAGACACGACAGTATATTCATAAGAACCAAAGCTTGTTCTGAATGATGTCTTGGGAATATCTTCTTCACGAATGCGAATCTGATGATAACCCATACGAAGGTCAAGCTACGAGAATACTTTAGCGCCTTTGAGTTGCTCGAATAGCTCATTGATGTTGGGAAGTGGATACTTGTTCTTGATTGTCTTCTTGTTCAATGGACGGTAGTCGACACAAAGTCGGTCCGTGCCATCCTTCTTCTTGACAAAAAGAAGACCACAACCCCATGGAGAAGAACTCGGTCTGATCAAACCCAGACGTTCTTGTTCATCGAGTTGTTTCTTCAATTCCTTCAGCTTGTTGGGTCCAAGCTTGTATGGACGGTTGCAAACGGGTTCAGTACCAGGCTCTAGTTCGATAACGAACTCAACTGGCCGATGCGGAGGCATACCCGGAAGCTCTTCTGGAAAGACATCTTGATACTCACAAACGACTGGAATTTGAGAGATGGCATTCAATTCGCCCCTCTCATTGAGAGAGAAAAACCGAATGGTTTCATCACGAGCGGCATAAATAATCACATCCTCAGACGAGTGTGTCAATTGAATTTCCCTGGCAGCACAATCAAGTTGAGCTTTGTGCTTAGAAAGCCAGTCCATCCCGAGAATAAGATCAATATCCGAGTCACCAAGAACAATTGGAGAAGACTGAAATTTATAGTTTCCCATCTTGATGGAAACATTCGGAACCATAGAGCTTGCATTCATGAATTTACCCGGAGAGACAACTGATAACGGTCTGGGCAAATCTTGATAAACCAACTCATGCTTAAAAGCAAATGGTCTTGATATGAAAGAAAGCGATGCACCAGTATCAAAAAGAACTTTTGCAGGAATATCATTAACAGGAAGATTACCCATTATCACATCAGTAGATTCCTCCGCTTGAGCTGCATTCATCATGTTCACCTTTGCAGACTTTGGATTATGCTTGACCACTGCATTGCTGGAAGATCTGACAGGAGGAGGAGGAGGCATGCGCCTTTGGTTGAAGCACTTGTTAGCATAGTGACCTTTCTGCTGACATTTGTTGCAAGTCACCTCTAAGAGTGGACGGTGATAAGGAGCATTGGACTTTGGAGCTTGATTCTAAGACTTGTTCTGATAGCCAGAGTTGGAAGAGTTGGAAGAACCATGGCCACCTTTGTTCTTCTGCTGGTAAGGCTGACGAAACGGAGGAGGAGGAGGCAACCAGAAGTTCTGTTGCTTAGCTGTCACAAGTGAGGAAGAAGAAGACTGAACTGCGTCTCTGACTCTTTTCTTAGAAGCCTCACACTTGAGCTGATCAGCCTCTTGCTTCAGTGCCATATTGTAGAATTGATCAAACTGAGTAGGCTCAACAAGAACGAGAGCTAACTGTAGATCCTCTTTAAGGCCACCTCTGAAGTGATAGATCATGCTCTTTTCATCAGGAACGTCTTGTTTAGCGAAGCGAGCAAGTTTCTGAAACTGGATGTTGTATTGATACACAGACATGTTGCCTTGCTTGAGATTGCGGAACTCCTCACGCTTGCTCTCAACAACACTTTGTGGAATGTGGTGCGCTTTGAAATCCCGACAGAAGTCAGTCCAAGTGATCACACGACCTCCTCTGGAATCTTTGTATTGTTGATACCAATCAGCAGCTTGGTCCTTGAGCTGGAAAGAAGCGAACTTGACATAGTCCTCAGGCCTGACATTGCTACATTCAAAATGCTTGTTGATGTCCACGAGCCAATCATCGGCATCCGTGGCCTCGGCACAGTAGCTGAAAGACTTGGGCTGATTTGCGAGAAACTGGTTGAGTGTAGCAAAGTGAAACTGATTGTTGCCTTGACCTTGATTGCCTTGATTGCCTTGCCCTTGAGTACGTTCTTGCAAGAGTTGCAGAATCATCTGAGCATTGGCGTTGGTGGCTGCCATGATAGCTTGCCATGCCTCCGGAGGTGGAGGTAGTGGCGGAGGGTTCGCTTGACTCCCTTCATTGCGATCCGGATTCTGACGCGTTGGCGGAGCCATCCTGAAGAGGGTGACATCCGTTAGCATCTTGATAGACAAATAGATAAGTAGAATCAATGGATAGAAATTGCAACATATAGTCTTCACAATAAACATTCGAACGAAGATGAACGAATGAATTCCGTAGTAAATCATCACACTTCCATAAGTTTAGAAGCCACTTAGAAAAAGATATGGAATCAACATATGACTTCGAAGCAACTCGAATACCACAATTCAAAACAAAACAAAGTATTGGCTTGCAGAATAAGCCGGAACAAACATATGATAGATATTTCGTCCGAAGTTTTTGTGGTGGGGCCCACACGGGCACAATCGTACAGCACCATCATGTACAAGGCTGTGCACATGACATACGAAGCGTCCCCGAGTCGGCATAGCCATGGACTCTTTAAGACACTACGAGACCACTGTAAAATCAACCGTATACAGGCGGACCACTAGACGTCGAACCCCAATCTCATATCATGCGTCTGTCGGAAAGATATCCTAAGGCTACTTGAATTCCCACTTATAAACTCCCGAAACTTTCTGGTTATGCAATCTGGTGTTGGGGATACAGGGGACACAAAATATATCACCCAAACTAGCAATCCCTAGATCCAGCTGTATCCATCCGTCAACACATAACCAAGAAACCTTCGGAAAT
>NW_025225093.1:49044-51936 GCF_018294505.1 Triticum aestivum
TGGAGCTGCAGCGGCAATAAGCAAATATGGTGGCTAACTTGCGCAAATGAGAGCGAGAAGAGAAGCAATGGAATGGCCGTCATCTAGCAATGACCAAGAAGTGATCCTGAACTCCTACTTACGTCATACATAACTCAGACCGTGTTCACTTCCCGGACTCCGCCTAGAAGAGACCATCACGGCTACACACGCAGTTGATGTATTTTAAATGGGTCAAGTGACAAGTTTTCTACAACCGGACATTAACAAATTCCCATCTGCCTCATAATCGCGGGCACGGCTTTCGAAAGATAATACCCTGCAGGGGTGTCCCAACTTAGCCCATCATAAGCTCTCACGGTCAACGAAGGATAAACCTTCTCCCGGAAAGACCCGATCAGTCTCGGAATCCCGGTTTACAAGACATTTCGACAATGGTAAAACATGACCAGCAAAGCCCCCGAATGTGCCGACAAATCCCGATAGGAGCTGCACATATCTCGTTCTCAGGGCACAACGGATGAGCCAGACGTCGGGTTGGCATAGACCCTGGTTGCCCAGGGGGCGCCGGACATCGCTCGATTTGGGCCAGCACTCGAAGGAGCACTGGTCCGGGGGTTTAAAATAAAGATGACCCTCGGGCTCGCGAAAACCCGGGGGAAAAAGGCTTAGGTGGCAAATGGTAAAACCAAGGTTGGGCCTTGCTGGAGGAGTTTTATTCAAGGCGAACTGTCAAGGGGGTCCCATAAATCACCCGACCGCGTAAGGAACGCAAACTCAAGGAACATAATCCCGGTATATCAGTAACTAGGGCGGCAAGAGTGGAACAAAACACCAGGCATAAGGCCGAGCCTTCCACCCTTTACCAAATATATAGATGCATTAATTAAATAAGAGATATTACGATATCCCAACATATCCATGTTCCAACATGGAACAAACTTCAAATTCACCTGCAACTAGCAACGCTATAAGAAGGGCTGAGCAAAAGCGGTAACTTAGCCAAACAACGGTTTGCTAGGAAAAGATGGTTAGAGGCTGACATGGCAATATGGGAGACATGATATAGCAAGTGATAGGTAGCGGAGCATGGCAATAGAGCGAACAACTAGCAAAGCAAAGATAGAAGTGATTTCGAGGGGTGGTCATCTTGCCTGCAAGGTTCTTAGAGTTGTCGAAAGCTTGATCCTCGTAAGCGTAATCAACAGGTTCCTCGTTCACGAACTCGTCTCCCGGCTCTACCCAAGACAAGAACGCAAACAAACAGAACCACAATCAACAACGAGAAATGCACAAGCAACATGATGCAAAACATGTATGATATGCAAGATATGATATGCGATGCATATGCGTGCTCCGGAAGGAAAATGGTGAACATGGCAGTAACTTGGCAAACCAAGCATGCCACTGGAAAGGTGAGATGATTTCGGTCGAAATCGATATAAAGATCACCGGAAACGGATGCACGGTTTGCAAATGGCAAGCAAAACAAGAATGACACGAATCTGCGATTAACAGCATGATAGCACTTAAAATGCTACAAGTAATAATGCTACAGCACTCCAACATAGCAACAAAGCACATCGCAGTAATCTACAGGAGATGCTTGACAAAATATGAACACTGAGCTACGGCTAGATCGCAACATATGAAGCTCAAACAAGCATGGCAAAAGTGCAAAAGATAACAGGTTCACAGACTTATTGAAAAACTGGACATGGCAGAAAACAGCATCAGGTAGTAATGTCCAGAGCATGAAATCAACATGATACAGGAACTTAACATAGCAAGACAAGGCATGGGAGTGTTCTACTAAATGCACATGACAAAAGTCCCTTACTGACCATAAGCCAAAAAGGACCAGAAGATATGATGGCAAGCATGTGAACATAGCAAGTTTCGTTAACAGGTTTCAGACTTGGCAGAAAACAGAGCATGGCAGAAACGATAATACGTAGGCATGTTGGTGAGCTTGATGCACTCACCACAGAGCAACGCATGACAAACCAAGCACACCTACAGCAGGATGACATGTTTATGAAGCTATACATGGCAAGAACAAAAGCATAGCATGTATGGATCAACTACAATAAGCTTGGCAAAAATGCATACCATGTTAAGAATCTGCCAGAAATATTTTATTGGAAAAGTAGAGCAAGATTGGGTCATGCTATGGCACTCCATAATTGCACACAAGGTCACTAATGGATCTACGACAACTATAGCTACAAAACATCCTTACTGAACATCTCCAAAATATGCATGGATCTCTCTGTAGCATCAAGTTTACATGTCAACAAAATAACAGCAGACAAGGACTTAGAGAAATCACCAAGTCCCAGAAATCAGAAATATTACGGGGCCTACTTTGCATGCTTGTGCTAGTCACCACAGAGATCACAAAAATACATGGACTACACCACTGAAAAGATGGTATGGCATACTTCAAAACACATGTAGAGCTCATGCCCATAAGATGCACAGATTTAAAGATACAAAAATGACAAATCTCCAAGTTCTGATAAGAACCAGAGAATAACAGCAACTAGCCCACTTCCAACAGAGATTTGGGCATCAAGATGACCTCTAATGAACATGGTGCAATTGAACGAAATGTAGAGCATCACGAGGTGAACAATTTGATATATTACACGCGCGAATCGGAGCTACGTGCAAGAAGTTACGCACTGAGGAACAAGAGCACTTTCTGTGAAATAACAATGACTTGGAGGAATTTCCAAGGGAGGAGAGGAGAAAGTCAACGCGGCTCACCAGATCCGATCCAGATCGGGAGAGCTCGAGCTCGGCTCGTCGCCGACGATGGAGGAAAGAGAGGCGGCCGGAGGGCGTTGGGGAGGTGGAGGACGGCGGGACCGGCGCCGGAGGAGGAGGCCGGAGGGGGCGGCGGCGCCG
>NW_025225093.1:54307-98624 GCF_018294505.1 Triticum aestivum
GGGGACGTACCCAAGACAGCTTTTGTCACTTGTTATGGCCAGTACGAGTACACCGTTATGTCCTTCGGTCTAACCAATGCTCCAGCCACATTCTCTCGCTTGATGAACTCAATCTTCATGGAGTATTTAGATAAATTCGTTGTGGTTTACCTCGATGACATTCTTATTTACTTGAAGAACGAGGAAGAACATGCCGAGCATCTTAGACTTGTGTTGGCAAAACCCAGAGAGCATCGCTTTTATGCCAAGTTCACCAAGTGTGCATTTTGGTTACCAGAAGTGACCTATCTAGGCAACATGATCTCTGGTAAGGGCATTGCTATTAATCCTGAGAGAGTTCATGTTGTCCTTGATTGGAATCCACCTAAATCGGTTAAGCAAGTTAGGATTTTTCTCGGTCTAGCGAGCTATTGTCGCCACTTCATTGAGAACTTCTCCAAAGTTGCCAAGTCTCTTACTGAACTCCTCAAGAAAGATAAAAAGTTTGAGTGGTCCCCATAGTGTGAGCACAATTTTCAGCAGTTGATCCTTAAGGAGGCTCATGAATCTCCTCTCACGATTCATCCCAGTAGTACTAAGATGTATCAGGACCTACGCCAGAGGTTCTGGTGGACTAGGATGAAGAGAAAAATCATTGAGTTTATTACTAACTGTGACGTTTGTCATCGCATTAAGGCAGAGCATCAGAGGCCTACTGGCACCCTTCAGCCTTTAGCTATTCCTGAGTGGAAATGGGACAAATTTGGTATGGACTTCGTCACTGGCTTTCCCAGGACTAAGAAAGTGAATAATGCTATCTTCGTGGTTACTAATCGTCTTTCCAAAGTGGCTCACTTCCTTCCTGTTCGAGAGAGTATCACTGCTAGTCAGCTAGCTGACTTATATATTTCTCGAATAGTATCACTTCATGGCGTTCCACTAAAGATCAATTCTGACCATGGAAGTCTTTTCACTTCCCGATTTTGGGAGAGTTTCTAGACTGTCATGGGAACCCATATTTCCTTCAGTACCGCTTTTCACCCTTAGTCGAGTGGTCAGGTGGAAAGAGTCGACCAAATTGTCGAAGACATGCTTAGAGCCTGTGTTATCTCGTTCGATATGGATTGGGAGAAGTGTATTCCTTTTGCTGAGTTTACTTATAACAACAGCTACCAATCCAGTCTTAAGAAAGCACCCTTCGAGATTCTTTATGGACGAAGATGTCGAACACCTTTAAACTGGTCAGAAACCGGTGAAAGAAAGTTCTTTGGACTAGATATGATCCAGGAGGCAGAAGAGCAAGTTCGCATTATTCATGAGAATTTGAAGACAACCCAGTCTCGTTAGAAGAGCCAGTATGACCGTCGTCATAAGGAGTTAACCTATGAGGTTGACGAGAAGGCTTACCTTCGGGTTATTTCTTTGAAGGGAACCCATCATTTTGATATCAAGGGAAGTCGGCTCCTTGTTACATTGGTCCTTTTTGCATTCTCGGTAAACGAGGAGAGGTTGCCTACCAGTTGGAACTACCCCCACATCTTTCCCAAGTCCATGATGTCTTCCATGTCTCTCAACTCAGGCGTTGCTTCTTGGATCCCATCCGCGGAGTGGACCACGAAACGCTTGATCTCCAAGATAACCTCATATATCGTGAGTTCCCTGTTCGTATTATTGATTAGGCATAACATACAACTCAACATCAGAACATCAGGTTTCTCAAGGTTCAATGGTCTCATCATTCTGAGAGAGAAGCTACTTGGGAGCAAGAAGATCATCTTCGACTGGAGTACCCCACTCTCTTTCCAATGCCTTTTGAATCTCGGGACGAGATTCTTTTGAGTGGGGGAGAGTTGTCACATCCCTAGTCTGGTATGCACTTAGACTAGCTAGCTATGTTGCATCATGTTTAAATTTCTTTAACTTTGAATAGGGGAAATGATCCAAACCCTAGCATCAAATTAAATCAAATAGGTTCAAATAAAATCTTTATCAACGAACCCAAAATGCCCTTAAAAATGTTCATGATTTTTGGCACAAGGTGAAAATCTAAGCAAAAAATGGTGCACATGTTTTCAGGACATAAATGGGCTTTGAATTAATGCATGTTGTATTTGATTTGGGGCTATAAAATCCTATAAATATTTTAGCAGCTCGGATAATTCTGAAACTTTATCTGGGGCTCTGGAATAATTCAGTCAGCATCCAAAATAATTTTCAGAATTTTATAAAATGATTTAGTATTTTTACTAAATCTAAACAAATAGAGGAGATAGAAAAAAGAAACAAAATAGAAAATGCACAGAGGAGAGAGACTACCTGGCAGTTACCTGGCCAGCCCAGCCCACCAACAGTCGTGCCAGTCATCTTCAACCTCTGCAAGTAGGCAGAGGCGAGACCGAGCACGGCGCCCGTGCTTTACACACACCAGGCAGCCTACCTGCCTCGAAACCGCTCGGATAGGGATGGCCGAAGCTATCCCGATCCGTCCCACCTCCCATCATTCTCCCCCTTGCTCTCCCTCGCCATTCTTCGCCATGGCCGACGCCTCCATGGCCTTGCTCCTATGAAGCTCGCGCCATTGTGCTCCCCTCACCCAGCTGGGATGCCCTCAAGCTTTGCCTCGATGCTGTGAAGGTCCCTGTCAATTCATCCAACATCGGGTGGCCTCTGACGTCGTCCTCAAGCTTGCCTTCACCCTCTACATCCGACTGTCGCTGCGCTCAATTGGTCGGCCACAGCGTGTCCCCGGCCTCGCCTGCGCCTGTTCTGGTACCGGGGTGAGCCCTCGTTCAAGATCCCCCTAACCCCGCTGTCGTTTTTGTGTGCTAACTAGCCCACCTTCGAGCCCGAGAAATCGTTGCCGCCGGCCATGTCGCCGCCATGGCCAGAGCCCACGCTGCACGTGTTTGAACCCCCCATAGTGCTCTGCATGCTACCAAGAGCCTAGCGCACCCACCATATGGTCCTCACGTGCACCCTAGCACCATAGTCGTCGCCGCCCGAACTCCGGCCGCCGTGGGAGTGGACACCACCGTCGATTTAGACCACCTCCGGTGAAACTAAGAGCACCTGAGGATGCGCACGTGCACCGGCTCAACGTAGGGCCAAACCGTTGTTGTTTGGTCGCCTGTGGGCAATTTCCGAGCCGCCGCACCATCTCTGGCCTCGCTGGCGACGAACCGCCGGTTGGGTTGACCCAGTTTGACCATGGTTGGACTCCCCTGTATCTATGACATGTAGGGCGGGCCTCTGGCTAATATTGGTTTAGTGAAAAATTAACACAAATCACCCTAATTAACTAGTTCAGTCACTGACCAGTGGGCCCCACTGGTCAGGTTTGACTCAGGCTAATCATGGTTGACTGCTTATGTCAGTGTTGACCCTAATGACGTCATAATTACATTTACTGGGATTTTCTTATTAGATTTTAATCTAGAAATTCCAAAAAATGTTTGAAACTTCTAAAATTCATAGAAATTCAACCGTAGCTCAGAATGAAATAATTTATATATGAAAAATTATCAAAAAACGAAAGAATCGATTTGTAGCATTTCATGCATGACAAACCAACTTATACCTACTGTATAAGTGAAAACAACTAGATGGCATTTTAAATGCTTAAGTTTGGAGTTGCATTTGAATCCTTGATTCAAATGAGCTTCATTTAACTTGTTGCTAGTTGCATTAGCACAATCCATAGCATCTTTGCCATGTCATGATCATGCATCATATTGTTGCATTTGTTGTGTATTGATTGTCACCGATACTATCCTTCTCAATAGGTTCTCCTCCTGTGAGTGACACCGAGTATCTATCTCAGGAGCAATGCTGCCATTTTGATCTTTTAGGAAAGCAAACCCCCTTGGTCATTTCGATACAATCTCACTCTCTCGCTCCTGCTCTCTTTTATTGCATTAGGACAACAACGATTCAACTGTTACTTGTTGCGGTAGTTGAACCCATTTCTGTGCATGACCTTTCATTATCAAAGTAAATAGCTAAACCTTCCTAGCATGATTAGGATTTGCTTGAGCCATGTTGTGACTTCATCCATGCCATGCTTGCTATTGCTTAGAGTTGTGTCAGGTTTGATTCATATGGGAATGAATTGGAATGTTGTGATCATATTATGGTGTTGAGAGCTAAATGTGTGAACACAATTTGGTAAAGGTAGGGACGAGAGGCCATGTAGGAGTACATGTTGGGTTATCTCATTGAGGTCGTCCTTAAGAACTGAGTCATGTGTTTGTTATCCAAGACAGTTACTACCACATATTGGGCTCCAGTAATCAAGCTCTCTCGACTTATTAATCGCCTCGATCTCTGTCCAGGAGTTGCAACTAGTTTCTGGTGTTTGTAGGTCATGCTATTTGTCTAGCAAGTGGCACCTGGTACCGGTGCGCTTGGGACAGACTAGGCACCATGGCCAGGTGTAACAAGCGCAGTTCTACCCGGGGAGGTGGGCTTGGGAACCCTACACACATCGTTCGGGGTCGTAATAGAAACTTCGGTCGGACTTCCCTTGTGGGTTCAGCCTCGGATAGGCAATAAACATGCACTAGAGTCTTGCATGGTTACTCAGGTTGTCGCCGACACCCTCGCTAGGCTTCCGCTTGAAGGCTGCCGAGATACATGACGTGTACATGGTGGTAAGTGATATGTCTCCAACGTATCTATAATATTGTATTGTTCCATGATATTATATTATCTATTTTGGATGTTTTATATGCATTAATATGCTATTTTATATTATTTTTGGGACTAACTTATTAACCCAGAGCCTGGTGCCAGTTTTTGTTTTTTCCTTGTTTTTGAGTTTTACAAAAAAGGAATATCAAACAGAGTCCAAACCGAATAAAACTTTACGATGATTTTTCTTGGACCAAAGACACACGTAGGACTTGGAGATGAAGTCAGAGGAGTCCTGAGGCAGCCACAAGCCTCAGGGGTGCGCCCTAGGGGGCGCCCTGAGGGCTTGTGGGCCCCTCGGAGCTCCTCCAACCCTAATTCTTGGCCTATAAATTCAGAAATATTCCCAAACCAACAGAAGCGTCCACCAAAATATTTTTCTGCCGCCGTAACCTTCTGTACCCGTGAGATCCCATCTTGGGGCCTTTTTCGGCACCCTGCCGGAGGGGGATTCGATCACAGAGGGCGTCTACATCAACTCTATTGCCCTTCCAATGAAGCGTGAGTAGTTTACCACGGACCTACAGGTCCATAACTAGTATCTAGATGGTTTCTTCTCTCTCCTTGATCCTCAATACATTGTTCTCCTCGATGTTCTTGGAGATCTATCCGAAGTAATCTTCTTTTGCGGTGTGTTTGTCGAGATCCGATGAATTGTGGATTTATGATTAGTTTATCTATGAATATTATTTGAATCTTCTCTGAATTCTTATATGCATGATTTGATATCTTTGTATTTCTCTTCGAATTATCGGTTTGGTTTGGCCAACTAGATTGGTTCTTCTTGCAATGGGAGAGGTGCTTAGTTTTGGGTTCGATCTTGCGGTGTCCTCACCCAGTGACGAAGTAGGGGTAGCGAGGCACATATTTGTATTGTTGCCATCAAGGGTAAAAAGATGGGGTTTTAATCATATTTCTTGAGTTTATCTCTCTACATCATGTCATCCTACTTAAGGCGTTACTCCGTTCTTATGAACTTAATACTCTAGATGCATGCTGGATAGCGGTCGATGTGTGGAGTAATAGTAGTAGATGCAGGCAGGAGTCGGTCTACTTGACATGTACGTAGTCGGATTCAGGGTTCCGCAAACCCTTGAGAGGTTCGAACTCTGGGTGCACACGAAGGACTCTTTCTCCCCAGCCTGCCTACCCCACGATTCCACGACCTAGCTCGATGAACCCAAAGAACATGAGACACGGAGGTTTATACTAGTTCGGGCCACCGCGTGGTGTAATACCCTACTCTAGTGTGGTGGTGGATTGCCTCGAGGGCTGAGGATGAACTAGTACAGTGGTTGAACAACCTCAGGAGGAGAGGTGTTCTTGAACTCGATGAGCTGGTGGATGTGAGGATGGAATGGATCCAGTCCGAGATCAGTTGCCTCCTATGGTGGTGGCTAGTCCTATTTATAGAGGCCCTGGTCCGCTTCCCAAATGTAGGCGGGGAGGGATCCCACAACGACCAATTTTGAAGGGAGACAACTAGTACAAGCTATCCTGACAAAAGTAGTCTTCACCTGCCAAAGGCTCTGGTGGTGATGCTGTTGTGGGCTCCGTGGTGACCTCTGTCCTGCCGTCCTGCTGGTCTTGGTCTTGTTGCACCGATATGGAAACCTTTGCCTGATGCCTCAGGACTCCTCGCCTGACTTGCCTCTTTAGCACAAAAGAGGAAACTGGTACACTGCGCCCGCTGGCGCCTGCCTGGCCTCGGTCGTCAAGGCTCACGTCATGTGAACCTCGCGAGTTGCCCCCTGCATAGATATCTCCGCTCCTCGGGAGTTGGCCTAGCGAGGCCACCCCCAGGGAGGTCCTGGTGTCGTCCGCCTCGCGAGGCTTGGCCCCTCGCGAGGGTCTTGAGTTGTTGCTGCCGAAGCTGGGCCGTACCAGGCCATTGGTGGAGCCACGTCGTGGGTCGCAGGTAGGCAAGTCTGGGCACCCCCGTTCCCAGGACGCCGACAGTAGCCCCCGGGCCCAAGGCGCACTCGAACTTGGCTTTGAGGCGGAGTTAAAGGGCAAGTGCGGAGTGCCGCGGGCCCCAACCGCCTGCGGCCTTGGTCGACGCGCGGCGATTGATGGGACGTGGGCGCCTCCGCTTCCCCATGCTGCCTCGGCAATCGTCCTCGACTTGACGAGACCCTGCTACATGCAGAAGAAAACCATCATTGCGCACGATCGTGGAGGTCGATAATTAGCCTCCTTCTGGCTATAAATGAGGGGAGGGGCGGAGCCCCCGTTGCTTATCTCCTTCTTCTCGCTGAGCGCTCCTTCTTCTTCCTCCTTGCTTTGTCGTATTTTCGCGACACCCATGGCGCCGATAAGGATATTCTCTGCAGCTGAGAAGGGCAAGGCTCCCCGCGAGGAGCAAGGGCCGCTTCCGCCGAAGAAGAGGTTTGGCAGCTGCCGCGACGTCGGCGTGAGGCTAGAGCTGACGAGGCCTTGGTACGAGCGGCCTCCTCCTGGCTACCCGCTGCCCTTGTACGCCCAAGCGCAAGGCTCCGGAGGAGGAGGCAGCACCCCGAGCCGCTCGCGCCATGGCCGTGGTGGCCATGCCGAGTTGCACGAGCCGCCGACCCATGAACTCATGCCGAGGGCTCCTCGCGTGAGTTCGTGGTATGGGCGGCGATGCCACCCCACACGTGGATCAAGCTTTCATGGTTCTTTGCCAGAGAGATGCTGCTGAGAGGGCCGCTCGGGCTGTGGCTGCAGCACGCCGAGTGCAGCACTCCAGCCTCGGGGGCGGAGGTCGAGGTCATCTCCCCGGGCAAGATCTTCATGACCCATGGACGGGGCGAGGTTGCCCGCGCTTGCCGCGCGGAGGGGGCCTGTCGGTGTCAAAACCGGCGGATCTCGGGTAGAGGGTCCCGAACTGTGCGTCTAAGGTCGATGGTAACAGGAGACAGGGGACACAATGTTTACCCAGGTTTGGGCCCTCTCTATGGAGGTAATACCCTACTTCCTGCTTGATTGATCTTGATGAATATGAGTATTACAAGAGTTGATCTACCATGAGATTGTAATGGCTAAAACCCTAGAAGTCTAGCTTGTATGACTGTATCTCTTTTCGGACTAAGCCCTCTAGTTTATATAGACACCGGAGGGGACTAGGGTTGTACAAAGTTGGTTACAGAGAAAGGAATCTTCATATGTGGTCACCAAGCTTGCCTTCCACGCCAAGGAGAGTCCTATCCGGACATGGGAGACAGTCTTTGGTCTTGTATCCTCACAGCCCATTAGTCCGGCCCATGTCCAACAGGCCGGACGCCCGAGGACCCTTTAGTCCAGGACTCCCTCAGTAGCCCCTGAACCAGGCTTCAATGATGAGGTGTCCGGCGTGCAGATTGTCTTCGGCATTGCAAGGCGGGTTCTCCTTTCCGAATACTCCAAGATAGTCTTCAGACGCAACAAACGTGCCCGGATCTGCAACACAAGTACCACACACACAGCCGTAGAGAGTATAATATTTCACGAGTCCCATCGCCGACAACTTTTCGCAAGATGACATCACGCCTGTCTGGTCATTATTTCGAACCGTTTTCGTCTACTGTTCCACGTTTCGAGATGCGGTTTCCATTGGCACGTCTTGTCAAAGCAGATATCGTGTCCCCTTATTGCGGGATTCTTATCAATACGGGCGTGGGTAACCCAACTGTACCGTTTACACGACCCTTGGGAATAGGTGAGTTTTAAGGCGAGTGGGGAGGCGTTCGATATTCACTGCCTTTATAAGGGGATAAGGATTCTTCTTCTTCACCCACGCCTTCTTTCTACCTCTGCCCTTCCATTCTCGAGCTCCAGCGCCCAAATTCTCGTTTCTTCCACCCCGAGCAAGCTCTCAACCATGTCAGACTCTGGAGGGCAAGGCAAGTGGATGGCTCATCCATCACGGCGAAGGACATCGCCGAGCTTCGAGAGGCCGGATATCTGGCGAAGGAGATCGCCCATCGGCTTCCGGCGAAGGGACAAGTCGTCCCCACACCAAACCCCAACGAGAGGGTGGTATTCCTCCCTCATTTCGTCCGCGGACTAGGGTTTCCACTCCACCCTTTCGTCTGCGGACTTATGTTCTATTATCGGCTAGATTTCCATGATCTAGCCCCGAACTCTTTCCTCAACATCTCGGCATTCATTGTCGTGTGCGAGGCTTTCCTCCGCGTCTAGCCACACTTCGGTTTGTGGCTTAAGATCTTCAACATGAAACCGAAGGTGGTAGATGGCCAACACGCCGAGTGTGGAGGAGCCATGGTGAGCAAGATGCCCAACGTCACGTGGCCCAAAGGCACATTTGTGGAGACTGTCAAGGAGTGGCAGAAGTTGTGGTTCTATATCACAGAGCCCCATGACGCCACCTGGGCCGCGACTCCCGAATTCAAGTCCGGGGCTCCAATGCGGCTGACCTCCTGTTTGGAGAAGGGCCCAAATTGGTCTTCATCGGACAAGCTGATGGCGCTTCAAACACGCATCCAAAGCATGGTGGATAAAAACATCAAGCTCGTCGACGTGATCCACGTTATGCTAGTTCGCCAGATCCTCCCCTGCCAAAGCCGAACTTCCCCTCTATGGGAATTCGATCCGGAGAAGCACCAGACCTTGGTGAGGCTCTTTGTCACCACTCACGAAGACGCCTGGAAGCTGCTCTTCAAGGGCGACGAGAAGCCACCGGCCATAGACTCGGATCATGGACATGATCTTGCCCACCCTGCCAGCGCCGTAAGTCCTTCACATCTCAAGGCGTACTTTCCACCTGCTTGTCCAAGGAGGGTAACTAAACTTTGCTAATTTATCCTTTCGAGAATGGACGGAGAAAGCGGAGCGAACTCATAGTTTGGCTCCGGTGCCAAAAGAACCAGTCATCCCGCTTCTGGCGAAGATGCTGGTCTCGGTGCCCTACCAGCTGCCGGAGAAGAAGGCCAAGAAGCAGGCCAAGGGGGGCCGGGGTGGCCCCCGCCGCAAGGGCACTTCGGACGTGATGTCCGAAGACAAGACTCACTCCTCTGTCGCCGAAGATGACGATGAGGAGGAGGAGGAAAGCAACCCTCCCCCTGATGGGGGGAGGAAGAAGAGGGCGGCCTCCACGAATCTGGAGGCGGAGGCGCCGAAGAAGGGGAAAGGCTCCCTCACGGATAAAATCGCGTGGGACGTCGACAGCAGTCCGGAGCGACGCCCCCGGAGCAAGCCCCTGGCCGCATCGTAAGTACTGACAGACTCATACTCGCCCGTGTATCCGGCCTTTCCTCCTCATTGTATTAACATGGTTAATTGTGCAATTGCAGTCCAGCCCATGACAGCTCCCAGTGATCCTCATCAAGAGGTTCGTTGGATTCAAGGGCGATGGCCAGCGCGTCATCGCCGACCGCTTACTCCGCCACGGCCAAGGGCGACACCGAGGTGCTGTAGTGAAGGAGTTTCCCAGGCCAGGGAGAGTCTCAGGAGGCCGTCAGGATGGCGCCAGAGGGCGAAACCTCGGCCGCCGGACACATGGGGGAGTAGTCCCCTCTGGTGACTGGCGATGGGGGCCGTATTCAGTTCGGCCCCCGTCCGGATACGGCTCCGGAGACCTACACGGCTCCGGAGTCCGGTGTGCAGCCTCCTTTGAAAGACAGAGGTGTGCCTATCCCACCGTGACCTATGTTCAACCAGGGGCACCGGACAATCTTCTGGAAGCGCTGCAAGGCACTTCCATTGTGGAAGAACACCGTATCCTTATGGGTATGGTGATTGAGAGGGTTCAGTCCATCAAGAGCGGACTGACCGAAGCCTACGGCGGCCTGCTGACAGGTTTTGAGGTAAGCGACGCAAAGGAGAAAATTCCCATATAGACAGTAGCCCCTGAGACACTGTCCGGTGTTCAGAAAGCAAAACCGGACAGAGGATCAATTCATTTTTGCAGGAAACTAACTAAATGTGTCTTGTATGAATGAGCAGGCATCATTGCTGGCCGCGACCTCACACGCTGCCTAAGTCTCCGGACTAAAGCAGAGACTGGAGCGGGCCGGGGAGGAGCTCGGCCAAGCGAGGAAGCAGCTGGAGGACCAGTAAGGTATGTAATGACTCGCTGTGTATTCAGAAAGAATAAATGATGTGTATTGACCATAGTGTTAAGATATGTGTAGGGGCGATGACCGAGGTCGAGACCCTTAAAAAGGCCCTGGCCGAAGCCGAGGAGAAAGCTGCCAAGGAGCAAGCCGCTCGTAAGAAGCTCAAGGCCAGGGTCAACAAGGTCCAGCAGGAGCTCCAGGACGCTGTAAAGAAATGCGAGGCCTTGGAGTGCGATGTTTCGGCTCGAGAGGCCGAACTCGCCAAGGCCCGCCAGAGCGCGGAAGAAGCCCAGGTTGAGGCCCAGGGCGCCCTCCAGGAGATCCAGGAGACCAGGAAGATCGCGGCGGGTAAGGCGTTTAGTATGCAAAGCAAGTATGTGAAGAAGCAGTATGTCTTACTAACCCGGATTCGGAGTTCTCCAGGAGCGTTTGCGGATTTGCCGCGCAGTGTGTCAGACGCTGCGGAGTTCTTCCGAGCTGAAGAAGGAAGCTCAACGGAGAAGTTGTTCTGGTCGCAATACCTTGCGCCAGAACTTCTAGTGCCCTTCACCGATCAGCTAAAGCAGCTGGCCGAGCTGCACAGGGTGGCCGAACAGGCCATGAAGGATTTAATAATCCGGCTATGGCCTGCCGAAGCTATACCCGGCAGTTACTTCGGACTCGTGAAGCGGCTGGTGAACGCCTGTCCTCGGCTGGACGTCATCAAGCGATCGGTCTGCATCGAGGGCGCGCGCATGGCCTTCGCCTACGTCAAGGTCTGGTGGGCGAAGATGGACGTCGTCAAGCTCGTGACCGAAGGGCCGCCGGAGGGCAAGGAGCACCGCACGCCAGAGCGATATTTTGAAGACGTCCTGGAGGGGTCCTGCATTGTAGCGACGCAATGTGCGAAAGACATTATCTTTGAATGAATACATTCATGTTGCCTCTGCCATGTATGATGAAACAAAGTTGTTATGTAATATAATTTTTGTTATGTTAAAAAAATTACCTCCTGTGCGGCCGTTTTGTATGAAATCTGAGAGTTGGCCAATCATTGGCTTCTGCCCCCACGTAGGTAGTACGGGGGTGTTTGGGATGGAATCTAAACACTCTTGATCCAATTGTTTGGTCCTTGAAGGAGGTGTTTAGCGCAACGTACCAGGCAATCATACTATGTAGCTTTAGCACTCTCACTTAGCCATAGGAGTTTGAAAATAAAAAAGCGGGCGCAGCCCCTAGTATCGGAACTAGAATGCTATAGGCACCTGACCGGGTAAGTACCGATCCTTCGCGTAATGCGGAAAAAAATCTCTATCGATTTGAAACCTCCAAAGAGCTGACCGGCTCTCGCCGCATCATGACAATCAGTTTTCGGCTTTCTCTACCGAGGTGCTCCTTCGGGTAAACCAGGGCACAATTGCAGTAGTGCTCCCTTTACTACCTTAGCCGATATAGCGGAACGTAAGGTAGCAAGCACAGGAGTCGTGCAACCCAACTATTGACCAAATACATGATTCGGAGCCAATGCATATAGAGCTGAACTCGGGGTGCCGAACTATACTGTAAAAAGTGTTCAGACTCTGTTGCCATAGTGCAGGGCGCTATGAAGCCCCTGGAAAATTGAAACGTACCACAGTGTACGGGTGCTATCTGATAAGCTTATTAATAGTAAAAAAAGGAAAACAGAAAAGGAGAAAAGGCAATAAGCAGGGGCCCTAAATTTTGGGCCGCAAACTGTTTCCATTATGATTTGATTAATACGTCAAAGCGCATTCGTACAAGTAGTGTGATAAGCAACTGGCTATTTGACATGCCACGACCAAGGGAGAGCTGCACATGGGACCCTGGAGACAGGTAGAGTGGTTGTTTAAGAAACCACTTAGAAATTCCCCTCTACATCCAAGCTGACCACCGGCTTGGTGTATTTGTCCTTTGAAAGGACCTGCGATCAAGTCGTCAGGGAAGGCCTCTGGAGAAGAAACCTGAAAAGCACAAAAGAAACAGTGAAAGTATATGTGTCGGGGAGCGGTCAAGCCGTATTGTGGATCACAAGCTAGTTATGCCTCCGCCTGTCCCCATGGTATTTTGAGTGCATAGTTATGTACGCGCGGTGCGAATGCCGCCACTTCATCGGGACTGGGACGGAGGCCAAATTGCTAGTCGAGCTCTTGACGAGCCGAGATGTCCTGCTGTAGAGTGGTCCGGACCCTCTTGATAGTGTCCGGGGGCTCGGCCGCCGGATTAAGGCCTCGCTTGAAAAGGCCGCTCTGTACTTCTGCTACTAAGGCAGCGGTGTGCTCCTCGGTATGGAGGGAGCGTTTCGTATTTCCATTAACTGTTATGACGCCGCGTGGTCCGGGCATCTTGAGCTTGAGGTAAGTGTAACGAGGAACCGCATTGAATCGAGCGAATGCGGTTCGTCCGAGCAGTGCGTGGTAGCCGCTGCAAAAAGGGACGATATCAAAGATTAGCTCTTCACTTCGGAAGTTGTCCGGAGATCCGAAGACAACCTCTAGCGTAATTGAGCCCTGTCAGGACCCCGATTCTAAGTCACACCGATCTAGCCTATAACACCTCATATCACTTTGCGGCCTCACGCACGGTATTCCCACGGGTGTCGCCTTACCATGGCCCGGGACCGTTTGCGCCTTTTGGCTCACGTATATGATAGTGTCGCTAGCATCCATATGACAGAGAACCCGGGCCGACATGACTAGTCGTGAACCCAAAGTGGCACTAACTTACGGGGGCAGGCATACATGAATCAACATCGAGCATGTCGGTCAGCAGCGTGCGAATCCGGGCTGTAGCACTGGGCTAACAGGACTCCGGGAACCCGGGCTGTAGCAGGCTAGGCAGGACTCCGGATGTCACCGCGTGACATTTCCCCGAAGGGACAGACACAGGAACGAAGTGAATCACATGTCGGCCAGTCAAGTGTTCCGGAGCAGTAGTGTTGGGCTAGCAGGACTCCGGTGAACCGGGCTGTAGCGGACTACTATGGCTCATGGAAGCACAAGACTACATTTCCCCATAAGAGAGGCTACCAAGGATAAACAACTAGGTTGTCGGATCCCACATGTACCAAGCATTTCAATCATACACACAATATGCTCGATATGTGTAAATACAACATGGCATCACAACATAACTCTACGACTCGAGTATTTATTCATTAGGCTCCGAGGAGCCAAGTATTACAAACATGGGTCTCATGACCCCAACATACAGAGCATACAAGCAACAAGCACATGGGGAAGCTTAACTTGTCTGAGTACAGACAACTACAAAAGAAGAAGGCTGAGAAGACTGACTATCTACAAGACCCTGCCGAGGGCACAAGATCATAGCTGAGGTAACAAGCTAAACGTCGAAGCCCACGCGGAACTATTAGCGAGACTGACGTCTCTCTGCAAAACATAAAATAGGAAAACGTGAGTACAAATGTACCCAGCAAGACTTACATTAGAACTATCTACATATGCATTGGTATCAACAAAGGGGGTGGTGGAGTTTGACTGCAGCAAGCCAGCTTTGACTCGGTGGCTATCCTGAACTATGACTGCAAGTAACTCTTTTGAGGTGGCGCACACGAGTCCACATATTCACCATATCAATACTCCGCTCCCGTCTCCCTACGAGAAGGCCATCCATAGCACTCACGCTTATCTTGCGAGTTTTAGAGTATCCACTTTCACTTGTCTATGAACTGTACACGCAACCAGAAGTCCTTTACCGCGGACACGGCTATTCGAATAGATGATGTTAACCCTGCAGGGGTGTACTTCTTCATACAAGTTTCCACCACTTAGCGTCTGCACATGACATGTGTGCGACAGACTTCAAGCGAAAGCCGACGTGGGTGTGGACCACGACCTACCTAAACACTCAAGTCTCTAGTCCAGGTTCATCGCCTATCAAGGTTCCATCCGCAGGGAGTCCGGCCGAGGTTTCCACATACGGCCCCGAACGATGTGTACAGGGTTCCGCGACACCAAACGGGCGCCCGGCATACCTGGCCACGTGCCTACCGCATCATAGCCCACCCCTCGGGTCAGCACTGCGCACGGCCTCCAGCATACTACAAACACCAGAAACTACTTGCAACTCCTGGACAGAGGACTAGGGTGGTTAAGAAGTCGAGCGGGGTCATATTTCAGGGCCCAATGCATGGTAGTAGCTGTTTCATGGATCACAAACACAGAACTCAGCTCCTGAGGACGGTTTCAATGAGACAACCCACCATGTACTCCTACATGGCCTCTCACCGCTACCTTTACCAAATCGTGTTCACACACTTAGCTCACACACTGTAGGACATGTTCATCACCATTCCAATTCATTCCCGATGAATCAGACCTGACTCAACTCTAAGCAGTAGCAGGCATGACAAGCAAGCATGAATGAGTAGGCACATCGGGGCTCAAACAATTCCTACTCATGCTAGTGGGTTTCATCTATTTACTGTGGCAATGACAGGTCATGCAGAGGAAAAGGGGTTCAACTAACGCAGCTAGTAACAGATGAATCGTTGTTGTCCTAATGCAGTAAAAGAGAGCAGGAGTGAGAGAGTGGGATTGTATCGGAATGAACAAGGGGGTTTTGCTTGCCTGGCACTTCAGAAGATAGTATAGCTCTTCATCGGTGTCATCGAACTCATCGTCGAAACCATGTCTACTAAGAGGGGACAAACACCGGCAAACAAGAGGGAACACAATCAATGCAACGCAATAATATGATGCATGATCATGACATGTCAAGAATGTTATGATTAACACTAATGCATCTAGCAACAGTTTAAATGAAGTCCATATGAGCTAAGGGTTCAGATGCAAACTCCATATTTAGCATTTAAAATGCCATTATCATGTTTTCACCTATACAGCAGGGTTAGGTTTCTCTAACATGCATGAAACCAGTACAGATGGATAGATTGGATTTTTCTGATCATTTTTCATATATAATTTGTTTGATTTGGAGCTACGGTTGATTTTCTATGATTTTTTGAAGTTTTGGTTATTTTCTGGAATTTCCTGTATAAGAATAAATCCAGAAAAAGAGTTACTGCATCAGCACTAGGTCACTGTGATGTCAGTAGGTCAACGGGACGGTCCAGGTCAAACTGACCAGTGGGTCCCATGTGTCAGTGACTAAACTAAACTAACTAGGTTTAGTTAACACTAATCTAGGTTAGTTAGCAGGGTGTGGCCCGCATGTTAGTGAGAGAGAGGGGTCAAACCCCTGGGCAGACGGGGTCAAACCCTGCCGGTCAAAGGCAGTCAACCCGCCGGCATTTAGCCGCCGCCGGCGGCAGACGCGGCGGAGCGGCACGGGTTTCGCGCTCCGGCGAGCAAATGGGCGGCGGAGGCCATCTACGGGGAGCTGGAGGTGCGCCGCTTCCATTGGTGGTGGTGGTTGGTCCGGAGGTGGCCGGAATCATCGCCGGCGACGACGTTAGCGGCTGCCGGAGCTCGGGTGAGCTCGGGGTCGTCGCTACAACGAACGTGGAGGCGCGGGGTTATCACCTACGTGCTCTACGTGGTGCGGCGAGCAAGGTAGACATGACGGCCAGGCCGTTGCGTGGCCGGAGTCACGCCGGCGGTGTGCACAGGCGGCGGCGGGTGCGGGTGAGCTCGGTGCGGTGCATACGGTGCATGAGAGAGGTAACGGAGAGGGGGAGGACGGAGCAGGGCTCACGGCGATCGCAGCAGGCGTCGAAGTGGGCTCGGGGAAGGCCGGAGCTGAGCGGGGCGGCGATGGCGATCTCGGCGGACCGAGGTTGAAGACAACGACGTCGACAGCGTTCAGGGGCGCCCGGCGTTGAGTATCTCATTGAGGAGGTCGAGGACGACACGCAGAAGCTCGGAGACTCGTCGGTGAGGCGTGTGATTGCCGGTGGCCGCGGTAACGGTGAGCGGCGGCGACGCCGTGTTCGGTGGGGCTGCAGAGAGGGAGCTAGAGGAGAGGGAGAGTGCTCCAGAGTGAGGGAGAGGCAGAGGGGGTCGAGGCCGTTCCTGTGGCGCGGAGACAGGGCGAGGGGGAAGCAGGAGGTGGAGCTCGGGCGCGCGCCCGTCGACACGCCTGTGCCTACTGGCAGAGGTTGAAGACGGTGGGGCTCCTGGTGGGCTGGCCAACAGTGCCAGGCCAGTGGGCTGGGCTGGCCACTTGGGCCGCGCCAGGTAAGTGGCCCAGGTGGGTTTTCTGCTCTGTTTTAGCTTTTGTTCTGTTTTCCTATTTATGTAAATTTGTTTTAATTTGGTTTTCAAACCAAATCACTTTTAAAAATTCTGAAAATAGTTATGGGCACTAAATGAATTATTCCAGAGGCCCTCAGCTAATTCCAAAATTGTTGGAGCATTTAAAAATATTTATAGTATTTAAATGCCCTAATTCAAATACAATATGAGTTAATTCAAAAATCCAGAATGGCCTAAAAATATGTGCATCATTTTTGGCAGAGGTTCTAGACCAGTTCAAAAATGATGGACATTTATTAAGGGCATTTTGGGTTCATTGAAAAGATTTAATTTTGACCCTAGTTGAATTTCATTTGCTGCTAGGGTTTATGAGTCCCCATATCAGCTTTACATAAAATTTAAACATGATGCAACAGACAAGTGCTAGCCTAGTGCAAGGTAAAGATAGGGATGTGACAACTCACCCCCACTAAACAAGAATCTCGTCCCGAGATTCAAGACGTGAGGTAAGTAGAAAGAGGGGACACAAAGCTAACACGATCTCATGATCCAACTTCACTTCTCGAAGATGTTGATTCATTGCTTCATATTGATTTTTACGTATTTGCTTTCGAGACCTTCATCCAACATGATGACGACAGAAGGAAATTCTACAGGAAATGATCTCCTCGAAGATCGAGTACCTCAGGATCAACTCATGGAGTGAGACGTTGAAACATCTCTTGAGCTGAGACACAAATCATACATATCAGGGGTGATGGATGGCAGATGACGAAGATTCAAATTGGTAGGCAACAACGCCACGCTTGAGTAAGATGGTGGATGGTTTCAAAATAGCAAGGACATAATCGCCATGATTCCATAACGAGACACCTTGGGGGTGACTCGTAGAAATATTCCCTTGAGTGGCAAAAAGAATTACTCTTGATATAGAAATCATTGAAACTCCCTAAACCAGCCCCAGGAAAATCACAAACGACCGTTTGACGGATTTCGGGAGAACGGCACACTCGGGCTAGAATGGATGATGTGGACTACCTTGTTGAAGACAACGCAATGGATGATTTTTGCTTATCATCGGAAATGTATGGGACTCATAGTAAGTCCACTTTTGAGGATGATCCTGGATAGCAACTGCTGAGAAGGGCAGCCCATGGAAAATTGGCATGATGGGGTGCAAGCTGGGAACAAAATGCAAATGTTGGGAATGTTCCAACCATCATATCTGCCTGAGATTCAGATCTGGCTAGAAACAGGATACTTCAGACTCACATGTCTGAAAAGAAGAGTTGCAACACAAATCAACGAGATAACGCTGCGAGACTCTCAGGAGACGAACTACGATAGCAAGCTCCAAAACATGAGTTGGTTCTGCTACATACATGTGAACACGTTGTCCAAGACAAGCATGACCACATAGTAGTCTTACAACAAAACACTACCGAGTTCTGATTGGGAAACATCATTGCGGAGAGCGAAGTCATGCGCATGTACCTTTGGGTCCTTAAGGATTAGCACTTAAGAACTTCTTTTCCTTGAACAAATCATTCAATGGCTTGGTGTGCTAGGGATTACACACGGAGTGGAGGTAGCGAGCCTATCAAACCATGGAATACTTCGCACATGCATGACTGACTTGGGATGATTCCGGAGAAAGCAAAACAATCTTTCTCAATTCACGACGGCAACTTGCACATAATGCACGTGAACTTGGAGAAAGTCACTTCTTACACCAAACATGTATTTCATGAACGGGGCATGAAGATAATGCTTACAAAAGTTTCCAATACTAGCTTGATGTTCAACATGAATCATGGAGGAGACAAGATGCTGCTGATGGGCTCAATAGCAACTCATCGGAATTTCCATATCACTGGACTTCCGCCATCATGTGAACATGGTGATAGCATTGGTCAGACCAAAAGATGTAATGGTGTATGCTCGAGGGATCAACCACGAGTAAGACAACATTACGAACATCGTTGGTTCTGATTTGATTTGACGACAACACATACTCAAATCAAAGATTTGTAAGATAATAGATCCAACAACTGATCACGAGGGTCAAGCGATGAAGATATCATCTTTCTTCAACACACACACAAACACAAAGATATCCCTTCGGAATGAACCAAATTCGGCAATGCTTTTTATCTTCCAACTCTCCAAGTTGTTGTTTAGCTTAACCAACTAGCTCAGGGGTATCCAACACAGATTCTTGGAGAAGGGGTGGTTTATAAGAAACCAACTTGATCACGAACTCAACATAGCGGTCAGGTGACAACCTGGTTATACTTCCGAGAAGACTTTCGGAAAATCACGAACCACCGATATGTTACTAAGCTCAAGAACAATCTTGCTTTTCAGGGCAAGACGATATGATCGAAAGAGTGAGGGATTGACACAATCCCAACTCATGGATCGAAGAGTGCACCAGAAATAAGGACTAGGTAGCATGATCAATCTTCAGATGATGATTTAATAACCAACACGCTAAGAATGAGAATATTGTCCATTTACTACAAAGCAACGAGTTGCTCGGAGTACTGATTTCACACATACAATTCACTTGTCGGCATTCCGGTTGCGACAACACAAAACCGAGGAATGAATAATGATGGCGAGGGGTATCACTGTACCAAGAATTCATAAGATGGTGTGCAATTCCCATGACATTCTTGATATAAAGATGGTAATATCCCAAGGTAGAACAGATCAAAGGCTGGATTGGCAATTTGATCTGCGGAATACGACTGCTTTGACCCAATCCTAGAAATGGATAAGGTACTAGAGTTTGTTTCTCCTAGTCATTCTGGAATAGAATGGCTTGACGGACCACAAAAAGAATAGACATCGATGAACGAATGCACGCATACTCTTGACTATCAATTGATAGACGAAGGTCAGAAAATAGCTAAAGAGGGACAACTCAAAGGAACATACGATTTTCTGAGTTGTGGATGCATAGATTAGCATGTCGAACGAGTTCAACATATTTCTTCCGGATAACCCATGCAGAAAGGTAGAACTGGTAGAGTCACAAATTTTGATTGGAGTACTCCTCAAGAGCACCCTTGTTGTGATCTTTTGGTTCAAACAACTTCTACCATAATGGTTCATGGTATTGGAAGAAGGATTTACCACGGACCTTGAGGACTATCGCAAAGGTTACTAATATCCTAAGGAACTAGCAAACACTATCAACATGAAGTAAGTAGGGTGAATTTTGGGCTCAAAAACCCAGGAGTAGAATACCTACTACTAAGTAGCATCACAGGATGCTTTCGAGAGTAATGGCCAGAATCATCACACTGGGGATGCAAAGCATTGCTAGATTACTGAGTAGTTCTCTAAGACGAGTGGGGTCATAAAATAACTCCAACATATATGTCAAGGCAACAGAGTACCTCAACAGACCGATTAGTGTGCTTAATCTGGCCCAAAGGAACATCGAAAACGGGAAGAAGGAATTTACAAATGCATCAGATTGTTTAGAAACCTGGGATGACTCGGACAGCATAACAGCTATAAATGCTCAAAAAGATTTGGGACATCCTGCAAAAATTGTGGCATAACCACTCAACATGACAAAATCAAGGTTCCGAGATCAACTGTCAACACACAGAAATAGTAGGAACTGAACTGAGAATTGAATCCATCAATCCTATAAGTCTATGGATTAGTAACACGTCATCCTGATAGATAGATGAGAAGGCCTAGTTCTTAATCCTCGTAGAAGAGACGAGGATGACTCAGATCAGAAGGGCATAAGGTAAAGGAGTAAAAAGAGCCTTACGTTCCCTTCCACAATCAATTCCCTTACATAACTAAAGCATTTCTAGACTTAACTTCGACCAGTTTGGCTTGGTAATCCTACAGGCAGTCAGGCTCTGATACCAAAGCTGTCAGGACCCCGATTCTAAGTCACGCCGATCTAGCCTGTAACACCTCATATCACTTTGCGGCCTCACGCACGGTATTTCCACGGGTGTTGCCTTACCATGGCCCGGGACCGTTTGCGCCTTTTGGCTCACATATTTGATAGTGTCGCTAGCATCCATATGACAGAGAACCCGGGCCGACATGACTAGTCGTGAACCCAAAGTGGCAATAACTTACGGGGACAGGCATACATGAATCAACATCGAGCATGTCGGTCAGCAGCGTGCGAATCCGGGTTGTAGCACTGGGCTAACAGGACTCCGGGAACCCAGGCTGTTGCAGGCTAGGCAGGACTCCGGATGTCACCGCGTGACATTTCCCCGAAGGGACAGACACAGGAACGAAGTGAATCACATGCCGGCCAGTCAAGTGTTCCGGAGCAGTAGTGCTGGGCTAGCAGGACTCCGGTGAACCGGGCTGCAGCGGACCACTATGGCTCATGGAAGCACAAGACTACATTTCCCCATAAGAGAGACTACCAAGTATAAACAACTAGGTTGTCGGATCCCACACATAGCAAGCATTTCAATCATACACACAATATTCTCGATATGTGTAAATACAACATGGCATCACAACATAACTCTACGACTCAAGTATTTATTCATTAGGCTCCGAGGAGCCAAGTATTACAAACATGGGTCTCATGACCCCAACATACAGAGCATACAAGCAACAAGCACATGCGGAAGCTTAACTTGTCTGAGTACAGACAACTACAAATGAAGAAGGCTGAGAAGCCCGACTATCTACAAGACCCTGCCGAGGGCACAAGATCGTAGCTGAGGTAACAAGCTAAACGTCGAAGCCCACGCGGAACTATTAGCGAGACTGACGTCTCTCTGCAAAACATAAAATAGGCAAACGTGAGTACAAATGTACCCAGCAAGACTTACATTAGAACTATCTACATATGCATCGGTATCAACAAAGGGGGTGGTGGAGTTTGACTGCAGCAAGCCAGCTTTGACTCGGTGGCTATCCTGAACTATGACTGCAAGTAACTCTTTTGAGGTGGCGCAAACGAGTCCACATATTCACCATATCAATACACCACTATGGATCCGCTCCCGTCTCCCTACGAGAAGGCCATCCATAGCACTCACGCTTATCTTGTGAGTTTTAGAGTATCCACTTTCACTTGTCTATGAACTATACATGCAACCCAGAAGTCCTTTACCGCGGACATGGCTATTCGAATAGATGATGTTAACCCTGCAGGGGTGTACTTCTTCATATATGTTTCCACCAGTTAGCGTCTGCACATGACATGTGCTCGGCAGACTTCAAGCGAAAGCCGACGTGGGTGTAGACCACGACCTACCTAAACACTCAAGTCTCTAGTCTAGGTTTATCGCCTATCCAGGTTCCATCCGCAGGGAGTCCGGCCGAGGTTTCCACATACGGCCCCGAACGATGTGTACAGGGTTCCGCGACACCAAACGGGCGCCCGGCATACCCGGCCACGTGCCTACCGCATCACAGCCCACCCCTCGGGTCAGCACTGCGCACGGCCTCCAGCATACTACAAACACCAGAAACTACTTGCAACTCCTGGACAGAGGACTAGGGTGGTTAAGAAGTCGAGCGGGGTCATATTTCAGGGCCCAATGCATGGTAGTAGATGTTCCATTGATCACAAACACAGAACTCAGTTCCTGAGGACGGTTTCAATGAGACAACCCACCATGTACTCCTACATGGCCTCTCACCGCTACCTTTACCAAATCATGTTCACACACTTAGCTCACACACTGTAGGACATGTTCATCACCATTCCAATTCATTCCCGATGAATCAGACCTGACTCAACTCTAAGCAGTAGCAGGCATGACAAACAAGCATGATTGAGTAGGCACATCAGGGCTCAAACAATTCCTACTCATGCTAGTGGGTTTCATCTATTTACTGTGGCAATGACAGGTCATGCAGAGGAAAAGGGGTTCAACTACCGCAGCAAGTAACAGATGAATCGTTGTTATCCTAATTTAGTAAAAGAGAGCAGGAGCGAGAGAGTGGGATTGTATCGGAATGAACAAGGGGGTTTTGCTTGCCTGGCACTTCAGAAGATAGTATAGATCTTCATCGGTGTCATCGAACTCATCGTCGAAACCATGTCTACTGAGAGGGGACAAACACCGGCAAACAAGAGGGAACACAATCAATGCAATGCAACAATATGATGCATGATCATAACATGTCAAGAATGTTATGATTTACACTAATGCATCTAGCAACAGTTTAAATGAAGTCCATATGAGCTAAGGGTTCATATGCAAACTCCATATTTAGCATTTAAAATGCCATTATCATGTTTTCACCTATACAGCAGGGTTAGGTTGCTCTAACATGCATGAAACCTGTACAGATGGATAGATTGGATTTTTCTGATCATTTTTCATATATAATTTGTTTGATTTGGAGCTACGGTTGATTTTTATGATTTTTAGAAGTTTTGGTTATTTTCTGGAATTTCCTGTATAAGAATAAATCCAGAAAAAGAGTTACTGCATTAGCACTACGTCACTGTGACGTCAGCAGGTCAACGGGGCGGTCCAGGTCAAACTGACCAGTGGGTCCCATGTGTCAGTAACTAAACTAAACTAACTAGGTTTAGTTAACACTAATCTAGGTTAGTAGCAGGGCGTGGACCGCATGTCAGTGAGAGAGATGGGTCAAACCCCTGGGCAGATGGGGTCAAACCCTGCCGGTCAAAGGCAGTCAACCCACCGGCGTTTAGCCGCCGTCGGCAGCAGACGCGGCGGAGCGGCGCGGGTTTCGCGCTCCGGCGACCAAATGGGCGGCGGAGGCCATCTACGGGGAGCTGGAGGTGCACCGCTTCCATTGGTGGTGGTGGTTGGTCCGGAAGTGGCCGGAATCGTAGCCAGCGACGACGTTGGCGGCTGCCAGAGCTCGGGTGAGCTCGGGGTCGTCGCTACAACGAGCGTGGAGGCGCGGGGTTAGCACCTACGTGCTCTACGTGGTGCGGCGAGCAAGGTGGACATGACGGCCAGGCCGTTGCGTGGCCGGAGTCACGTCGGCGGTGAGCACAGGCGGCGGCGGGTGCGGGTGAGCTCGGTGCGGTGCATACGGTGCATGAGAGAGGTAACGGAGAGGGGGAGGACGGAGCAGGGCTCACGGCGATCGCAGCAGGCGTCGAAGCGGGGTCTGGGAAGGCCGGAGCTGAGCGGGGCGGCGATGGCGATGGCGGCGGACCGAGGTTGAAGACGACGGCGTCGACGGCGTTCGGGGGCGCCCGGCGTTGAGTATCTCATTGAGGAGGTCGAGGACGACACACAGAAGCTCGGAGACTCGTCGGTGAGGCGTGTGATTGCCGGTGGCCGCGGTAACGGTGAGCGGCGGCGACGGCGTGTTCGGTGGGGCTGCGGAGAGGGAGCTAGAGGAGAGGGAGAGAGCTCCAGAGTGAGGGAGAGTCAGAGGGGGTCGAGGCCGTTCCTGTGGCGCGGAGACAGGACGAGGTGGAAGCAGGAGGTGGAGCTCGGGCGCGCGTGCGTCGACACGCCTGTGCCTACTGGCAGAGGTTGAAGACGGTGGGGCTCCTGGTGGGCTGGCCAACAGTGCCAGGCCAGTGGGCTGGGCTGGCCACTTGGGCCGCGCCAGGTAAGTGGCCCAGGTGGGTTTTCTGCTCTGTTTTAGCTTTTGTTCTGTTTTCCTATTTATGTAAATTTGTTTTAATTTGGTTTTCAAACCAAATCACTTTTAAAAATTCTGAAAATAGTTATGGGCACTAAATGAATTATTCCAGAGGCCCTCAGCTAATTCCAAAATTGTTGGAGCATTTAAAAATATTTATAGTATTTAAATGCCCCAATTCAAATACAATATGAGTTAATTCAAAAATCCAGAATGGCCTAAAAATATGTGCATCATTTTTGGCAGAGGTTCTAGACCAATTCAAAAATGATGGACATTTATTAAGGGCATTTTGGGTTCATTGAAAAGATTTAATTTTTACCCTAGTTAAATTTCATTTGCTGCTAGGGTTTATCAGTCCCCATTTCAGCTTTAGATAAAATTTATACATGATGCAACCGACAAGTGCTAGCCTAGTGCAAGGTGAAGCTAGGGATGTGACAAGCCCGTACAATGGGCCTCTACCCCTGGTATGACTCCTTTGAAGGTAGTCTTTGTGGGCTTGATCCATGATGGGTTAATGCCCATTTTGCGCATTGTATCCTGATAGAGCAGGTTCAGGCTGTTGCCGCTGTCCATGAGGACTCGCGTCAGGTGGAATCCGTCAATTATTGGGTCAAGGACCAATGCGGCTGAACCGCCATGACGGATACTGGTCGGATGATCCCGTCGATCAAAAGTGATCGGGCATGACAACCATGGATTAAATTTTGGGGTGACTGGCTCTATCGCATAGACGTCCCTGAGCGCGTGTTTGCGCTCCCTCTTGGGGATGTGTGTAGCATATATCATGTTCACCGTTTTGACCTGGGGGGGACTTCTTTTGTCCCCCTGTGTTCGGTTGCCGGGGCTTCTCGTCATCATCCTCACTTTGCGATCCCTTTTCTTTGTTGTCGGCATTTAACTTGTCGGCCTGTTTAAAAACCCAACAATCTCTGTTGGTACGATTGGCTGGTTTGTCTGGGGTGCCATGGATCTGGCACGGACGGTCGAGTATGCGGTCCAGGCTGGATGGTCCCTGATTGTTTCTTTTATATGGCTTCTTCCGCTGACCGGACTTTGAGCCACTGAATCCGGCGTTGACTGTTGTATCATCGGTGTTGTCACCATTGCTTCGGCGTTTGTGTCTGCTGCGTCGGAGCTTGCCGTTGCTATTTTTGACCTCTGGGGTGCCCATTTCACTTTCTGTGTTTTTGCTACGGGCTAGCCAGCTATCCTCACCCGCACAAAAGTGGGTCATGAGTGCCGTGAGGGCTGCCATGGACTTCGGATTTTCCTAGCCGAGGTGACGGGCAAGCCATCCGTCATGGATGCTATGTTTAAAGGCTGTTAGGGCTTCGGCATTCGGACAGTCGACGATCTAGTTCTTTTTAGTTAGGAACCTAGTCCAGAATTTCCTGGCTGACTCTCCACGCTGTTGAACTATGTGACTTAAGTCATCGGCATCTGGTGGCCGGACATATGTACCTTGGAAGTTGTCAAGGAAGGCTTCTTCCAAGTCCTCCCAGCTGCCAATAGAATTTTCAGGCAGACTGTTTAACCAGTGCCTGTCGGATCTCGGGTTCCGGCAAAACCCTCAAGGTTCGAACACTGGGGTGCGCACGAAGATCTCCCCCTACCGAGTCACGCCCTTAACCTCGCTCCGATTTCTAAGGCTAGCTTGACGAACTCGCAACACAAGAGACACAAGATTTATACTGGTTCGGGCCACCGTTGCGGTGTAATACCCTACTCCAGTGTGGTGTGGTGGATTGCCTCTCGGGCTGAGGATGAACAGTACAAGGGGAAGAACAGCCTCCTGAGGTGAGGTGTTCTTGTGCTTGGTGGATGTGTGGATGATCTGAATCAGCTCAGGCTTAGTTGCCTTCTACTGTGGTGGCTAGTCCTATTTATAGAGGCCCTGGTCCTCTCCCCAAATATTGAGCGGGAAGGGAGCCAACAATGGCCAATTTGAAAGGGGACAGCTAGTACAAGCTATCCTGAGAAAAGCAGTCTTCGACTGCAAAAGGCTCTGGCGGTGACGCCGCCTTGGGCTCCATGGTGACCTCCGTCTTGCCGTCCTGTGGGTCTTGGTCTCGTTGCACCGATGTGGAAACCTTCGCTTGACGCCTCGGTACTCCTCGCCTGCGCTTGCCTCCTTAGCACGAAAGAGGAAACAAGGACACTGTGCGCGCTGGCGCCCTCCTGGCACCCGCCTGGTCTCGATCGTCATGGCTCACGTCACTGGAACCTCGCGAGGTTTGCCTTGCCTTGATCTCTCCGCCCCTCGCGAGCCAGCCTGGCGAGGCCGCCCCCGAGGAGGTCTTGCATCGCCCGCATCGCGAGGCTTGGCCCCTCGCGAGGGTCTTGGATGCTTGTTGGTGAAGATGGGCCGTACGGGCCCGCTCGCACAGCCACGCCGTGGGCCGCAGGCAGGCAAGTCTGGGGACCCTCGTTCCCAGAACGCCGACAGTAGCCCCCGGGCCCAAGGCGCGCTCGGGCTTGGCTTCGAGGCGAAGCCAAAGGGCAAGCGCGGAGAGCCGCGGGCCCCAATAGCCTGCGGCCTTGGTCGACGCGTGGCGGTTGACTGGACGTGGGCGTCTCCGCTTCCCCACGCTGCCTCGGCAACTGCCCGACTTGACGAGTCACTGCTGCATGCAAGGAAAAACCATCTTTACCTGTGATCGTGGGGGCGCTGGTTGGCCTTCTCCTGCTATAAATGGGGAGGGGGCAGAGCCCCCGTCGCCCATCTCTTCCCTTTCCGCTTGCTTCTCCCTCTCTGCTCCAATGCTAGTAGTGACTCCAATGGCACCGTCGAGGAGGTTCTATGCCGCGGAGAAGGGGAAGGCCCATTGCGAGGGGCCCGGCTCTCCGGCGCCGAAGCGTGGACGCGGCCATCCCCGCAAGCACACCGTGACCCCCCGCGGCCGCTGTGGCGCCGCTGCGTGTGGCAAGGGTCGCTCCGGTCGTGGCAGCCCTGTCGATGAAGGGAGACGTGCCTTTGTTGCGCGTCCTCCCCGGCCGCGGCCGCGCTTCCACTCGGCGAAGGTGCTGCCGAAGTTCGTCGTCTGGTCGGAAAACCCGGCCGGCAACTGGCTTCAGCTCCCGCGCTTCTTCGCCGACGAGCTGCCAGCCTCGGGTCCAGGCGGTCTCTGGCTGCAGGCGGACGGTTGCTGCAGCAGGGCTTCCTGAGTCGCGGTCGAGGTCTCCGTCGCGGGCAACATAGCTCTGGCCCGCGGCTGGCAGACGTTCGCCCGCGCGCGCGGCCTGGGCAGGCGGTGCACCCTCCATTTCAAGTATGACGGTGATGCGACCCTCTACGTGAGGGTGTTTGGGGAAGATGGTCTCCGTGTCGGGTGTTGCCCCGAGGTCAACGACGTCGAGGAGGTGCTCGGCCTTGGCGATGGTCGTGACGAGGATGAGGGCGAACCCGCCCTTGGTGCCGACCGCGTCTAGTCCAGCTACGGCGGCTCTTCCCCCGGCGACAGCTCCAGCAGTGGTGGCTACGACTAGCCGCCACGCTACGCGCCCGCTTCAAAGGCGGCAGCGGGTCGTCTCGTCGCCGCGCCTCCGTGAAGCGCGAGAAGGGGTCTGGCTGAGCTCAGGATAGCGCCAAGAGCCCGCCCCCGTGGACTGCTATAGGGGCGGGCGCCGCTTTTATTTTGTTCTTCCTTTCCTTCCTATATCAAGAAAGAAACCAGTATGGGCCCCGGAGGGGCATGCATCGAACTATGATTTTTCAATCATTATGCTATGTTTATCGTTCCTGTGTTGTGTCGTTGTTTTGTGTAGATATAACTTAGCTTGACATGTTCGGGGTAGTCTCCTCTTCACGAGGCACTTGCTTCCTGTTGCCTGTCTGGGCCTCCTTGACCTGGTGGGCGCTTAGGAACTGCAAAAAATTCGCTAGGAGGCTCGCTAGGAGGCTTATCGTTCACCCGAGCCTTGGTCACAGGTGTCGCTGGCCTTGACCCGGCGCTTCATATCGCGGTACCTGAGGGGCACGGATTAGGAGAAGTGCGCCAGCTTGTGGGCTCGAACGAGGGTGCCTCGCGAAAAGCAGAAGAAAGGCGGAAGGAGGAAAAGCGCTCACAAGGGAAAAGTGCTCACGAAGGCACCTGTCCAGCCCCCTCGCGAGGTATGCGAGAGAGAGTACAGGCCAAACTTGGAGGCGAAAACAGAGGCAGAAGGCGACGGAAACAAATCAGCAAAGAACGCCAGAAGCAAACTTCAATTAAAAGAGGGCGAGCCAACTACGGAAAGCAAATGAAAAGCCGCGTCCGGCACCTAGTCTAGTCTTCATGTCTTCTCACCAGCGCAGAGCTAAGTGCTGCCACTAGGACGTGGGAGGGAGCCCCCGAGGCCCGAGGGCGGCACTCCTGAGACTCCGGGGCGTGTACAGCCCCACTCATTATTACGTGAGAGTGTCACGAGAGGAGACCTTCACAGGCACTGGGCCTTCTTCACAGGCGCTGGGCCTTTCTTCATGGGTAGAACTTCTAGAGGTGCTGGATGTTCCAGGCGTTCTGGATGGGTACCCCGTCCTGTGTCTCCAGGTGCGCGGCGCCAGGCCTGGAGACATGGACGACCTTGAACGGGCCCTCCCACATGGGTGAGAGCTTATGCAGCCCTTCCCTGGAGAGCACCCGCCTCAGGACGAGGTCGCCCACCTCGAGCATCCTGGAGCGGACGCTGCGACAGTGGTACCGCCGCAGCGCCTGTTGGTATCTTGCTGCCCGCAGTGCAGCTTCACAGCGGCGTTCCTCCCCCCAGCACGAGATCCATCCCCCGCGTGGCGTCCTACTGTGTCTCATCGAACGCCAGGACCCGTGCGGAGCGATGCGTGACCTTGTGAGGGAGAACCGCTTCTGCCCCGTAGACGAGGAAGAATGGGGTCTCGCCCGTTGGCTTGGTGGCGGTGGTGCGGATGGACCACAACACGGACTGGAGCTCGTCGTGCCAGCCCCTGCCTCAGGCTTCGAGCTTCTTCTTGAAGGTCCTGGTCTTGAGGCCTCTCAGGACCTCCGCGTTGGCGCGTTCGGCTTGGCCATTGCTCCGGGGGTGCGCCACCGAAGCGTAGCAGATCTGCGTTCCAAGGTTAGCATAGTACGTTTTGAAGAGATTACTGGTGAACTGCAAGCCATTATCGGTGATGATGTAGTTGGGGACCCCAAAACAACTCACGAGGCCCTTGATGAACTTGACCGCGGAGCCAGCTGGGATGGTGCGGACGGCTTCCACCTCCGCCCACTTGGTGAACTTGTCGATGGCAACGTAGACGTATCGGTAGCCCCCAGGTGCTCGAGGGAACGGGCCCAGGATGTCCAGTCCCCAGACTGCGAACGGCCACGAGAGTGGAATGGTCTGGAGGCCCTGAGCTGGCTGATGGATTTTCTTGGCGTGGAATTGGCAGGCCTCGCAGGACTTCACCAGCTCGGCTGCATCATTGAGCGCCGTAGGCCAGTAGACTCCGCTGTGGAATGCCTTGCTGACGAGGGTTTGTGATGACGAGTGGTGCCCACAGTCCCCACCGTGTATGTCGGCTAGCAGCTCCTTCCCCTGTTCCATGGAGATGCAACGTAGTGAAACGTCATTTGGCCGCTTCCTGTATAACTCACCGTCCCTAATGTAGTATGTTGTGGCCTGCCGGGCCACGCGCTCCGCGTCCTCCTCCTTCTCCGGCAGCGTCCCTTGCATCAGGTATTCCTTGAATTCCTTGGTCCAGCATCCCTCCTGGGGCTCGAGCACCAAGAGTAGACGCGCTCCCAAAGTCGGGCCGCAGGCTGGGGCTCCCGCGGCAGGTGGCTGTGGGAGCTCCTCCCGAGGCTACGCTGTCATCGAAAGCGGTGGTGCTGCTGATGGCTTGAAGAGCCGCTCCTCGAAGACGCCAGGCTCTTGGGGCTGTCGCTTGGATGCCCTTCTGGTGATGTCGTCAGCTTCCTTGTTGGTGCCACGGGGCACGTGCTGCAACTCCAGGCCCAAGAACTGCTTCTCCATCCTGCGCACCTCCGCGAGGTATGCCTCCATGTGTTCGTCCTTCGGCTCGTATACCTTGTTGGAGAAGTTGACGAGGAGCTGCGAATCGCCCCTGATGGTGAGCCGCTTCACCCCCAGGGCTGCCGCAGCCTTCAGGCCAGCTATAAGACCTTCGTACTCCGCAATGTTGTTGGAGACCTTCTCGCCCTGCTGGAAGCAGAGCTGCACAGCATAGTAGAGCTTGTCCTGAGTGGGCGAGATGAGCACTGCTCCAGCCCCCGCGCCCTGGCGCGCAAAGGCACCATCGAAGTACATGACCCAGCCGTCAGGCGCCTCACTTCCCGGCGAGAGGGACCGATCCTCGCCTACTTCAAGCGCTGGGGCGTCCATCCATTCTGCCATGAAATCGGCGAGCGCGGCTCCCTTGATGACCCTGGTGGTGCTGAACTCCAACTGGAACGCCTGTAGCTCGATGTTCCACTCGGCGACCCTCCTGGTAGAGTTGGGCCTCCTGAGCACCCTCTCCAATGGGTAGGCCGAGACGACCTTGATGGGGTGACCTTGGAAGTAGTGCTGCATCTTGCACGAGGCCACCAAGAGCGCTAGTAGGAGCTTCTGAGGCATGGGGTATCGTGCTCTTGCATCCCTCAATACCGTGCTGACGAAGTACACCGGGTGCTCGATGAGGGCTGGTGCGCGGATGAGGCTTCCACCTTCTGGAAGCTGGGGCGCCTCCTGAGGTGGTGCAGCCCCCAACGCCTGATCGCTTATTGAGGTCCCCGTGGGCTCGGGGGCATCACCCTCCTGAGCTTGGTCTTCTGTTGCCGCAGTCGCGGCCTTGGCGGCGCCCTCCTGGTCCTGCGCCGTCCCTGCTGGGGGCGTAGCTCAGTGTGGTGCGCCCTTGGCTTGGCGTTCCTCCCGAACCGCTACTAGAGCCGCGCTGGTGGAGTAGGGAGTGGCGGCAAGGTAAAGCACTAGGGGCTCAAGAGGTCGTGGCGCCACCATCACTGGAGGGCTGGTCAGGTATCTCTTGAGGTCTTGAAACGCTTGGTCGGCCTCCAGGGTCCACTCGAATGGGCCCTTCTTCTTCATAAGCTCGAAGAAGGGTAGGGCGCGCTCTCCCAACTTGGAAATGAAGCATCCCAACGCAGTCATCCGTCCATCAAGCTTCTGCATTTCCTTGAGGGTTTGCGGTGGACTCATGTCTTCAATGGCCTTGACCTTCTCCCGGTTGGCCTCGATCCCCCTGTGGGACACAAGGAAGCCCAGCGGCTTGCCGGAAGGGACGCCAAACACGCACTTCTCTGGGTTGAGTCGCAAGTCTACCTGGCGGAGGCTTTCAAAGGTCCCCTCCAGGTCTTGGATCAAGGTCTTAGCCTCTCGAGACTTCACCACGATGTCGTCGACGTAGGCTTCGGCGTTTCTCCCGAGCTGCCGACCCAAGGCGATGTGCATGAGCCGTTGGAAGGTCGCGCCAGCGTTGTGCAGCCCGAACAGCATGCAAGTGTAGCAGTACACCCCGCATGGGGTCAGGAAGGCTGTCTTCTCTACATCTTCTACCGCCATCTTGATTTGGTGATATCCTGAGAACGCATCAAGGAAGCACGGCAAGTCGCACTCGGCGGTGGAGTCGATGATCTGGTCGATGCGTGGGAGCGGGAACGGATCTTGGGGGCAGGCCTTGTTGAGGTTGGTGAAGTCGACGCACATTCGCTCCTTCCCGCCCTTCTTGGGCACAACGACGGGGTTCGCCAGCCACTCGGGGTACCGAACCTCGCGAATGACACCCGCAGCCTCCAACTTGCGGGTCTCTTGGACGATGAAAGCTTGCTTCTCCGTGGACTGTCGCCTTGCCCTCTGCCTTACGGGGCGTACATTGGGGCACACCTTCAATTAGTGCTCTATCACTCCTCTTGGGACCCCTACCAGCTGATCGGGCTCCCAAGCAAACACTTTCTTGTTTGCACGCAGGAACTTCACCAACGCCTCCTCCTGATAGGGCTCGAGGTTGGCGCCTATGGTAAAGGTTGCCCCCGAGGATCCGTCCTCCTCGACTGGCACTTGCTTGGTTTCCGCCTTGTCTTGAGTGAAAAACTGCTTCTTCTTGGCTGGTGCGGCCCCCTTGGCCGTGGAGGTGTCCGCGTCAGTGGGTTGCGCTGTCGTGGCGGTCTTGAGGGCAAGCTTGAGCGTCATCAAGGCTTCCTTGGTGTCCCCAAATATCGTGAGGACACCCTTGCTCCCGGGCATCTTCATGAGGTTGTAGGCCGGATGGGTCACCGCCATGAACTGAGCCAGGGCCAGGTACCCGAGGATGGCGTTGTACGGGAGGCTGAGGGGCGATGTCAAAGTGATGAGCTCGGTGCGGTAGTTGTCGCGCGTGCCGAAGGTCACGGGGAGGCAGATCCGCCCCAGGGAGTGGGCGGAGCCTCCACCAACCCCCGAGAAGGGCTTGCTTGGGCGGAGCCGCTCGGGCGGTACGTGGAGAAGGCTGAAGACCTCGACGGAGAGCACATTGAGGCCGGCGCCGCCGTCGATGAGCGTCTGGTGACGGACACATTGCAGATGGTGGGCGTGCAAAGCATTGGGAGCACACCTGGGCCGACGGTGGAGACGGGATGGTCCCCTGAGTCGATGGTGAGGTCGGCCTCGGGCGCGGCCCAGCCCGGCGGAGCCCCTGGACGCTTGATGGTGGCGCCGATCTAGGGAAGGAACGGCTTGACGTGACGATCCGAGGGTGGTGCTTGCAAGCCGCCGAGGAGGGCCGCAACCGCGTGATGTGCCGGCGCTGCATAGCGCGCAGCAAAGAGTCCACGCAACTCCTCCCAAGATGCCACCATGGATCCGGGGAGGTTGAGCAGCCAGGCGCGTGGTGCGCCAGCGAGGGCCATGGGAAGTCAGTTGGCCATGACCTTGTCGTCGCCCCCGGCTTTAAGGACGGCCTCCTCATACGCCAGCAGGAAAGCCGACGGGTCCACCGCACCGTCGTAGCGCGGAGGCATCTCCGGCTTGAACTTGGGTGGCCACTGCACCCGCCGCAAGGCGGGAGCAAGGGCTCGGAGCCCCCAGGCGTTGCCATGGGCGTCCGTAGATCCGGTCGGAAGAGCGGCAGCGGTCATGGGGAATGGGCGCGAGGGTGGCGGAGCGTGAACCAACGGAAGGAAACTCCGGCGCACCCCTACCTAGCACGTCAAATGTCGGATCTCGGGTTCCGGCAAAACCCTCAAGGTTCGAACACTGGGGTGCGCACGAAGATCTCCCCCTACCGAGTCACGCCCTTAACCTCGCTCGGATTTCTAAGGCTAGCTCGACGAACTCGCAACACAAGAGACACAAGATTTATACTGGTTCGGGCCACCGTTGTGGTGTAATACCCTACTCCAGTGTGGTGTGGTGGATTGCCTCTCGGGCTGAGGATGAACAGTACAAGGGGAAGAACAGCCTCCTGAGGTGAGGTGTTCTTGTGCTTGGTGGATGTGTGGATGATCTGAATTAGCTCTGGCTGAGTTGCCTTCTACTATGGTGGCTAGTCCTATTTATAGAGGCCCTGGTCCTCTCCCCAAATATTGAGCGGGAAGGGAGCCAACAACAGCCAATTTGAAAGGGGACAGCTAGTACAAGCTATCCTAACAAAAGCAGTCTTCGCCTGCAAAAGGCTATAGCGGTGACGCCGCCTTGGGCTCCATGGTGACCTCTGTCTTGTCGTCCTGTGGGTCTTGGTCTCATTGCACCAATGTGGAAACCTTTGCTTGATGCCTCGGTACTCCTTGCATGCGCTTGTCTCCTTAGCACCAAAGAGGAAACAAGGACACTGTGCGCGCTGGCGCCCGCCTAGTCTCGATCGTCATGGCTCACGTCACTGGAACCTCGCGAGGTTTGCCTTGCCTTGATCTCTCCGCCCCTCGTGAGCCAGCCTGGTGAGGTCGCTCCTGAGGAGGTCTTGCGTCGCCCGCCTCGCGAGGCTTGGCCCCTCGCGAGGGTCTTGGATGCTTGTTGGTGAAGATGGGCCGTACGGGCCCGCTCGCACAGCCACGCCGTGGGCCGCAGGCAGGCAAGTCTGGGGACCCCCATTCCCAGAACACCGACAGTGTCGAGCTGGCCCTTTGAGTTTTAGTGGGAGGTATTTGATGGCGTGAAGATCATCTCCGCGGGCCATATGGATGTGGAGAATAAAATCCTCGATCCATACCGCGGGATCAATTGTTCCATCGTATGATTCAATGTTTACGGGTTTAAACCCTTTTGGGAATTCATGATCCATTACTTCGTCGGTGAAGCAAAGAGGGTGTGCGGTGCCTCTATATCGGGCCGCATCATGACGTAGCTCCGATGGAGTCTGTTTGTGGTTTTCGGCTCGGGCGTGACTAGGTTTGTCACGTCCGAATAGGTAGTCGTCGCCGCGTGTCGAAGCACGTCCTCGCGATCCATAGATCGATCTTGTGTGTCCTACTCTATTATCCAGGTCCTGCCGAAGGTCATATGTGTAACCCCCAGCTGTTTTGTCACTGCCTTTACGGCGAGGTGGGGCGGTCTGGTGTTCGGCTTGAGTTGCCGCTTTATCCTGACCGCATGGTGGTCGGTCAGCCGCATTGTGCGATGATGGTACGGTCTCCGGCGCCTCATCATCGAACTGAGGTAGTAATTTGCGCTTCGGGTAACTTTTGGCTGGGCATTTAAGGCCGTATTCTTCGGCTGCCAGGACATCAGTCCATCTATCGTTGAGCAGATCTTGATCAGCTTGAAGCTGCTACTGCTTCTTTTTCAGGCTTCCTGCAGTGGCTATTAGCTGATGCCTAAATCATTCTTGCTCGAGAGGTTCCTCAGACACGATGAAATCCTCATTGCCAAGGCTCACCTCATCCTTAGAGGGTGGAAAATAAGTGCTGCCCTCCGAGTCGTCGTCTATGGCCTGTTCGTCAGGGCTAACTTGCCCATCTTCCCGATCGTCATGTTCGGTCGTTTGTTCGTCGGGATCTTCTCTGCCTTCGGCACCGTCCAGAGTGTGATCGTCTCCTGTGCCGGTGTTGTTGTCCTTGCTGTGGCGGGATTTAGGGCGGCGCCGCTGACGCCGGCGCTTTGGTTGTGTCTTGGGAGGCCCGTCCTCGACTAGCTTTTCCTTGTCCTCGCCGCTATTCTCTTTGGGTGTATCCACCATGTATACGTCGTACGACGAAGTGGCCGTCCAGCGTCCGGTAAACGGCGGGTTTTGGCCATGCTCCTCATCTGCATCGTCGTCCATACCGTCGATGTCTTCGGAGCCGTAATCGAGCATGTCGGCTAAGTCCTCGACAGTGGCTATGTAGTGGGTGGCGGGTGGGAAGCAAAATTCCCCATCATCAGCCTCCAGTTCGAACAGGACATAGTTCGGCTGTGAGTCCCCCGCTAAGGACAGATTTTTAATGAGTTCAGCACGTCGCCTAGAGGTGAGTGCCGGAAGATATCCGCCGCACTGAAATCGGTGATCGATGACCGATCCAGCTCGACATAAGCGGACACACACGGTTCGGAACTTATCACCGGAAACAAGTCCGAGGTTCCGGAGACACAGATATCACCCGAGGTTGGGTCTGCGTGCGGCTCCAACGCCGCGGAGTCTGCGGCTTCCGTGGTGGGGTTGAGCTTCCCATCCTCGGATGGTGCGGTCTGCTCTAGATCTAAGGCCGGAGCGATTACAGGTGAAATTTCCTGAGTATGACCCGATGACAGATTTAAATCATGTTCATCGTAGGGGTAGGGAGCGGCTACCGTGGTCTCGAATCCGTTGAAGATCAAGTCTCCGCGGATGTCCGCGACGTAGTTCAAGCTCCCAAATCTGACCCAATGGCCAGGGGCGTAGCTGTCGATCTGCTCCAGATGGCCAAGCGAGTTGGCCCGTAGTGCGAAGCCGCCGAACACGAAGATCTGTCCGGGGAGGAAGGTTTCCCCTTGGACAGCATTGTTATTGATGTTTGAAGAAGCCATCGAACCTTTTGGGGACGGCACAGTGGAACCCTCAATGAAAGCACCAATGTCGGCGTCAAAACCGGTGGATCTCGGGTAGGGGGTCTCGAACTATGCGTCTAAGGTCGATGGTAACAGGAGACAGGGGACACAATGTTTACCCAGGTTTGGGCCCTCTCTATGGAGGTAATACCCTACTTCCTGCTTGATTGATCTTGATGAATATGAGTATTACAAGAGTTGATCTACCACGAGATCGCAATGGCTAAAACCCTAGAAGTCTAGCCTGTATGACTGTATATCTTTCCGGACTAAGCCCTCCGGTTTATATAGACACCGGAGGGGACTAGGGTTGTACAAAGTCGGTTACAGAAAAAGGAATCTTCATATGTGGTCACCAAACTTGCCTTCCATGCCAAGGAGAGAGTCCTATCCGGACACGGTAGAGAGTCTTTGGTCTTGTATCCTCACAGCCCATTAGTCCGGCCCATGTCCAACAGGCCGGACGCCCGAGGACCCCTTAGTCCAGGACTCCCTCAGGGCCCTCACCATCCACTTCGAGTACGATGGTCTCTCCACACTGTTCTTCAAAGTCTTCACCGAGGAGGGCTGCCGCCTCGAGTGCTGCCCTAGAGGGGACTGCCAGAATGGTGCGGCAGTAGGTGCTGAGCCCGTCCTCGGTCCTGCCGACAGCTCCTCCAGCAGCAGCGACGGCTCCTTGGAGTCCAGTGACTCTTCTGAGCTTGACGAGACTCCGGAGATGAGCGACGACAGCTACGTGCCCCCGAGCTCTCACCGTGCCCGGAGCGCAGCGATGGCATCTGCTCGTCGTCGATGATCTGGATGGGGTTGGCGTCCGCCCCTCGTGGCCCACTATTGATGATGGCGTTGGCGGCGACGTCTGTAGATATGACTCCTGGAAGCCTTCTTCTTTTGTTCCCCGCGAGGAATCGAGATGAACCCCGTGGGGGTGTGTAAAGAATCTATAGTGCTTTTGCGCCGATATTATTCCCATTATGATGTTCGCGGTTGCGTGTCTTGCTTCGGCATTGTCCCCCTTTTCGTCCTCGCGGTAGCTTAGCGCTCTACGCCGACAGGTCCCAGTCCCCAGGCAGGCTTCCGTCGTTGCTGGTATGCCAGGTCGCGATGCCGTGGTCAAGGCCAGGAGGTGAGCGGCCCAAGGTCCGGTAAGAGCTCCTGAGGTGCGCTGCTCAAGAGGTCCCCTTTAGCGTGCAAGCAGCTCCCTGAAGGCAGAAAAGGAAGGCGGCATTGCCGGAGCAAGGCCGCAAGTGACTTATCTTAGTGAGCCTGAGGCGATTCCTTGTGCAGCGCCCGATTTGCGCGTCAGCGGCGGTGGTTTGGCTAGGTTAGGCCCGTGCCAGCTTCCCTCCCCCCTTTCACGCTCTTCTAAGTGCTCTGCGTCCTCGGGTCCCGACCCTTGAGCGAAGCTCAGCCGCCGCTGGTATGCCAGGTCGCGATGCCGTGGTCAAGGCCAGGGGGTGAGGGCTGGAGAGTCAGTAAGAGCTCCTGAGGCGCGATGCTCAGGAGCTCCCCCTTTAACGCGCAAGCGAATTGCATGGGAAAAGGAAGGAGCTAGTGGGGCCACCCGTAGTTAGGCTCCGTAGATTCCTGCGGGTTAGTTCGAGAGGGGAATATAGCTCGTAATCACATTTGCTATCCTGCCGCTGATCATTCCGCAAGAAGATGTGGGCAGTGTGGATCTGGTGAGGTGACGTGCACGGGGCGGGCCGCGAGCTAGAGCTCGATCTCACAGGTTTATCGGTGTTGCAGGGTTGGACCCGAGCACAAGCGTCGTGCCAGCATGCGTAGTCCCCGTTGCAGGATGATCAAAAGGTCGGTCAGCAACGCGGGATGCCGCGACGGGTAATCAGCTGGCAGGTATAAATTACCTCAAAGGGGCAAGTAACACTAGTTCAGATAGATGCAAGAACGATACATGCCACAGGGACGGACCCATGCGGCCTGAGGATGATGCAGCCCGAGGGGTGCCCCCAACAGAGTAAGTTGAAGATGCAAAAGGATACAGGGATGGGGCCATGCGACCTGGGATGATGCCGCCCGAGAGGCGCCCCCAGCTGAATAAACCAGAAAACATCACCTGGCACCGTTGTTGATGAGGTGTTGGAGTAGCTAAAGACGCGTGCTGAAGAAGTTGCTCCTCATGAGGCGCCAGGGTCCTGATCCTCAGGAGGCTTGGGGAGGCCGGGAGGCTCGCGAAGGACCGTCACCATCTCCGCCAGGACTGCCTGGTGCCTGGCTTCCTGGGCTGCCAGGATGCTCCGCAGGTGGCGCTAGAAGGTGACAGCCGCGTTCGGCAAGCCGAAAGGCATGCGAATGTAGCTGTGTGGTGGGCCTTCACACCGGCCGACGCGCGATGGCCAGAAGCGCTCCTGAGATGTGACTCTGTTGAGCCCTGGAATGTCGACGCAGACGCGCAGCTCATCATCCGCGCCAGGACAAGGAGCTGCGCCAGGTGGTGGGCGGCGGTCGCCGCGCATGGCTCATGCCTCTTGAAGCTTCTTGGTGGTCTTGGTGATGAACCCCTGAGCACCAGTCACCTCGTGCCTTGTGCCCTGATGAGGGAAGCGTGCGGTGAAGCATGCCTCCACGTGGTGCCCGAGCGCCTCCCTCGTGACATTGGCTAGGTCTGAGGCCCTACTGAAGAGAGCCCCCGAGCCCAGCCTGAGGAGGGCACTGGGCACGCCTTCCTATGCGAGGGAGGGAGGCACCCCATCTGTGGGCGCAGGTCCTGAGGTGGTGCCGCTGGAGACGCCGCTCTCCTGAGGCCCTTGGTGGAGCAGCTGTTTTTTCTTCTTGGGGACGGCCTCAGGAGGGTAGATGGCGCCTTCGTTGTCTGGGTCCTCGACCGCCGCAGCCTGGTAGGCACGCTCGAGAGAGCACACCGCGTCCTTCTCTTCGCAGGCGATCGTGATGACGCCGTAGCTACCTGGCATCTTGAGGACGTTGTGGCCATGATGAGTCACTGCCATGAACTTGGCCAGGGCTGGGTACCCGAGGATGGCATTGTACAGAAGGCGAATGTGGGCGACGTCGAAGTCAATGAGCTCAGTGCGGTAGTTGTCACGCTTGCCGAAGGTGACAGGGAGGCGGATCTGCCCTATCGGGGTGGTGGAGCCGTCGGTCACTCCTAAGAAGGGCTTGGTCGGCTGCAGCTGATCATATGGCACTTGGAGGCGGTCGAACATATCGATGGAGAGAACGTTGAGCCCTGCACTGCCATCGATGAGGGTCTTGGTGACAAGGACATTGCTGATGATGGGCGAGCAGAGCATCGGGAGGGCGCCGGCAGTTGCCGTGCACTTGAGCTGGTCTGACGAGCTGAAGGTGATGGTGCACTTGGACCACCGGAGTGGGCGCGTGGCCTCGAGCCTGGGGAGAGCCACGTTTACCTCACGCGCGAACTGCTTGAAGGCGCGCTGGGAGGCTGGGGCCTGAGGGCCACCCAAGATGCAGGTGATGGCGCGCGGCTCCTGGAAGCCCCCAGCCCCCTCGTCCTGATGATGATCATCGTTCCTCCTTGGCGGTGGTGGCAGCGGAGGGAGGCCAGCCTTGCCTTGTGGACGGTCCTCACGAGGCTGATCCCTTCAGGAGCCCTCGCGAGGCTGGTCCTGCCAGCGGTCATCACGAGGCTGGTCGCGCCACTCCTGGCGGGGGCCGCGGTCATCCCAGCGTCCTCCACTTCGTCCTCCTCCTCGGTCGTAGCCCCGGTCGTTGCGCTCGGGGCATCGACCGAAGCGCCCACACGGATGGCCCTGAGCTCTTGACAGTCGTTGGTGTTGTGGCTGTGTACGTTGTGGAAGGTGCAAAATGGACGGGTGGCCTTGGACGACTTCGGCTGGTCGCAGCCGCGCTTCATCTCTGGCTCAGCCGCGACCACGGCCTCTCCCTTGCGCTTCACATCCTTGGTCTTGGCCTTCTTGTCTTCTGGGTCGGCAGCTGGGAGCTCGAGGAGGGAGAGGCGCCCCTCCTCAGATCTCACGCACTTGGTTGCCATGTTGAACGTTTCCAAAGCCGTGCATAGGTCCTCGTGGATGGCAAGCTCCTCCTTCATCTTGACGCCGCGGACGCCATCAGAGAACGCTAAGATGATGGCCTCGTCCGTGTTGGGTAACATAGTAATTTAAAATAAATTCCTACGATCACACAAGATCTATCTAGGTGATGCATAGGAACGAGAGGGGAGAGTGTTGTCCACGTACCCTCGTAGACCGAAAGCGGAAGCGTTATGACAACGCGGTTGATGTAGTCGTACGTCTTCATGATCCGACCGATCCTAGCACCGAAGGTACGGCACCTCCGCGATCTGCACACGTTCAGCACGGAGAAGTCCCACGAACTCTAGATCCAACTGAGGTCGAGGGAGAGTTTCGTCAGCACGACAGCGTGATGACGGTGATGATGAAGTTACCGACGCAAGGCTTCGCCTAAGCACTACAACGATATGACCGAGGTGGAAATTTGTGGAGGGGGGCACCGCACACGGCTAAACAATCAACTTGTGTGTCTATGGGGTGCCCCCCTCCCCCGTATATAAAGGAGTGGAGGAGGGGAGGGCCGACCCTCTCATGGCGCGCCCAAGGGGGGAGTCCTACTCCCAGTAGGAGTAGGTTTCCCCCCTTCCCTAGTTGGACTAGGTGAAGAAGGAAGAGGGAGAGGGAGAGAAGGAAATGGGGGCCGGCCCCCCTCCCAATTCGGATTGGGCTTGGGGGCGCCCCCACCTTGGCCGCCTCCTCCTCTCTTCCACCATGGCCCATTAAGGCCCATTAACTCCCCGGGGGGTTCCGATAACCCCCCGGTACTGCGATAAATGCCCGAACTCACCCGAAACTATTCCGATGTCCAAACATAGCCTTCCAATATATCTATCTTTATGTCTCGACCATTTCGAGACTCCTCGTCATGTCCGTGAACACATCCGGGACTCCGAACAACCTTCGGTACATCAAAACACATAAACTCATAATACCGATCGTCAACTAACATTAAGCGGGCAGACCCTACGGATTTGAGAACTATGTAGATATGACCGAGACTCATCTCCGGTCAATAACCAATAGCGGAACCTGGATGCTCATATTGGTTCCTACATATTCTAGGAAGATCTTTATCGGTCAAACCGCATAACAACATACGTTGTTCCCTTTGTCATTGGTATGTTACTTGCCCGAGATTCGATCGTCGGTATCTCAATACCAATTCAATCTCGTTACCGGCAAGTCTCTTTACTCGTTCCGTAATGCATCATCCCGTAACTAACTCATTAGTCACATTGCTTGCAAGGCTTAGAGTGATGAGCATTACAGAGTGGGCCCAGAGATACCTCTCCGACAATCGGAGTGACAAATCCTAATCTCGATCTATGCCAACTCAACAAACACCATCGGAGATACCTATAGAGCATCTTTATAATCACCCAGTTACGTTGTAACGTTTGATAGCACACTAAGTGTTCCTCCGGTATTCGGGAGTTGCATAATCTCATAGTCATAGGAACATGTATAAGTTATGAAGAAAGCAATAGCAACAAACTAAACGATCATCGTGCTAAGCTAATGGATGGGTCAAGTCAATCATATCATTCTCTAATGATGTGATCTCGTTCATCAAATGACAACTCATGTCTATGGTTAGGAAACTTAACCATCTTTGATTAACGAGCTAGTCAAGTAGAGGCATACTAGTGACACTTTGTTTTGTTTATGTATTCACACATGTACTAAGTTTCCGGTTAATACAATTCTAGCATGAATAATAAACATTTATCATGATATAAGGAAATATAAATAACAACTTTATTATTGCCTCTAGGCCATATTTCCTTCAGTCTCCCACTTGCACTAGAGTCAATAATCTAGATTACATAGTAATGATTCTAACACCCATGGAGTCTTGGTGCTGATCATGTTTTGCTCGTGAGACAGGCTTAGTCAACGGGGTCTGCAACATTCAGATCCGTATGTATCTTGCAAATCTCTATGTCTCCCTCCTTGACTTGATCGCGGATGGAATTGAAGCGTCTCTTGATGTGCTTGGTTCTCTTGTGAAATCTGGATTCCTTTGCCAAGGCAATTGCACCAGTATTGTCAGAAAAGATTTTCATTGGACCCGATGCACTAGGTCTGACACCTAGATCGGATATGAACTCCTTCATCCAGACTCCTTCATTTGCTGCTTCCGAAGCAGCTATGTACTCCGCTTCACACGTAGATCACGCCACGACGCTCTACTTGGAACTGCACCAACTGACAGCTCCACCATTCAATAAAAATACGTATCCGGTTTGTGACTTAGAGTCATCCAGATCAGTGTCAAAGCTTGCATCGACGTAACCGTTTACGATGAGCTCTTTGTCACCTTCATAAACGAGAAACATATCCTTAATCCTTTTCAGGTATTTCAGGATGATCTTGACCGCTGTCCAGTGATCCACTCCTGGATTACTTTGGTACCTCCCTGCTAAACTAATAGCAAGGCACACATCAGGTCTGGTACACAGCATTGCATACATGATAGAACCTATGGCTGAAGCATAGGTAATGACTTTCATTTTCTCTCTATCAGAACCTATGGCTGAAGCATAGGGAATGACTTTCATTTTCTCTCTATCTTCTGAAGTGGTCGGGCATTGAGTCTGACTCAACTTCACACCTTGTAACACCGGCAAGAACCCTCTCTTTTCTTGATCCATTTTGAACTTCTTCAAAACTTTATAAAGGTATGTGCTTTGTGAAAGTCCAATTAAGCGTCTTGATCTATCTCTATAGATCTTGATTCCTAATATATAAGCAGCTTCACCGAGGTCTTTCATTGAAAAATTCTTATTCAAGTATCCTTTTATGCTATTCAGAAATTCAGTATCATTTCCAATCAACAATATGTCATCCACATATAATATCAGAAATGCTACAGAGCTCCCACTCACTTTCTTGTAAATACAGGCTTCTCCAAAAGTCTGTATAAAACCATATGCTTTGATCACACTATCAAAGCGTATATTCCAACTCTGAGATGCTTGCACCAGTCCATAAATGGATCGCTGGAGCTTACACACTTTGTTAGCACCTTTTGGATCGACAAAACCTTCTGGTTGCATCATTACAACTCTTCTTTAAGATATCCATTAAGGAATGCAGTTTTGACATCCATTTGCCAAATTTCATAATCATAAAATGCGGCAATTGCTAACATGATTCGGACGGACTTAAGTGTCACAACACCAGGATCAGCTCTTGTTTGACTTTGCTTGATGTTCATGTCATCATGTTTAAATTCTGAAAGTTGAATTGAGGTTAGTTGAAACCCTCAGAAATGACCTCAGAGATAACCAACTTTAAAATCTTCTCAAATGAGTCCAAGGAAATGTTCCTCTTATTCTATAAAAATATTGGCAAGAGGTAAAATTCAAACCAATATTTTTAGGAGCTCAGAAACATTTATCTTGGCCATTTGAATTAATTCAACAATTATTTTCTTTGGGTTTATATTTAATATAAATTAAATATAACTCCAACAATTCTGGAAGTTTGTGAGTGGCTTTGTATATATTTTTGAAAGCCATATAATAACCTACAGAATTTATTAAAATGATTTAGTGGCTAAACTAAATCAGAACAGAGGAAATAAAATAGAAAAAGAAAAATAGGAAAAGAGAGAGAGAGAGATAGGCCTCGGGCCACTTACCTGGCGCCCCACCACGGCCCAGGAGCTGGCCCAGCCCACCAGAGCCGCCACCGTCTCCCACCTCGCGCCAGAAGGATGCCAGAGGGACGTCGGGCGTGTGGTCGCCGCGCGCGTCCACGCGCGAGGCCACCTCCTGCTTACGCCGCTTCTGGACGCCTCCACGAGTGCCACGCCACCTCCCTGCCTGCCTGTGTCCCTCGCCACCGCGACGCCTGAACCGCCTCCCCG
>NW_025225093.1:98689-103184 GCF_018294505.1 Triticum aestivum
ACACCGCACTTTTCCCTCTCTGCCTCTCTCTCGTTGTTCCCCACCACAGCCGAGCGTGCTCGCCGCCGCCGACCGCCGCAGCCGTGGCCACCGCCTTCCCCGCGCCTCTCCGACGTGTTCCCGTGCTCCGCCCTGGTCTTCTCTTCCTCCTCACCGAGCCGCGCGACGCCGGAAGCACTAAATCGCTGCCAACGCCGTCTTCTTCAACCTCAGTCCGCCGAGATCGCCGGCGACCGCACGCCATCACCAACCCTTCCCCGAGCCCACCGAGCTTCTCTACGTGACCGCTGTGAGCCACCGACCTTCCCCCCTCCTCTTCTTTTCTTTCCTCGTGCGCCGTAGCGACAGCACCGCGCTCACCAGCACGCGCCGCCGCCCGCGCTCATCGCCGGTGACGCTCCAGTGACCATTTGGTCCCAGGCATGCGCCCAACACGCTCCCCGCATCGCGTAGAGCCTTCTTAGCACCTCGCCGCGCTCATTTGCGCACCGCAGCCCCATCCGTGCTTGCACCCGAGCTCCGGCCGCCGCAAACCTCGTCACCGGCGCTGCTCCCGGCCACCCCAGCCTCCGCCACCGCCACCGTTGGGTGCGCCACTCCACCCTCTTCCCGTAGCTGCTCCCTGCACGCCGAAAGAGCCACTGTAGGTGGATCCCGACGCGCTCCGCCGCGTCCGGCCTCGCCGGCGGGTTGACCGCTTTGACCGGCTGGGTTTGACCCCGTCTGCCCAGGGGTTTGACCCTCTCTCACACTGACATGCGGGCCCCGCCTGGCTAATTAATCTAGTTTAGGTTTAAACTTAATCAGTTTAACCTAGGTTAGTGCTAATTAAACTAGGTTAGTTTAGTTAGCCACTGACACGCGGGGCCCACTGGTCAGGTTTGACCTGGACCGGTCCTGTTGACCGCTGACATCATAGTGACGTCATGCTGATGCAGTAATTCTGTCTGGAATTTAAATAAATCTTAAATGATTTATTTATTTCAGAAAATGTTATAAACTTCTGAAAATCATATAAAATCAACCGTAACTCAGAATGAAATAAGTTATATATGGAAAATGATCAGAAAAATCCAATCTATCCATCTGTACTGGTTTCATGCATGTTAGAGCAACTTAACCTTGCTGTTTAGGTCAAACATGTTAATGCACTTATATGAACCCATAACTTGAGTTTGTATTTGAATCTTTGGTTCAAATAAGCTCAAAACCTTCTGGTTGTAGTTGCATTAGCCCAACACACTCATATTGCCATGTCATGATCATGCATCATATCGTGCATTGCATTGATTGTGTTTTCTCTCTGTTGCCGGTAATTGTCCCCTCTCAGTAGACGTTGCTTCGATGATGTGATCGATGACACCGATGGAGAACTATACTATCTTCGGAAGTGTCAGGCAAGCAAAACCCCCTTGTTCATTCCAATATAATCCCCCTCTTTCGCTCCTGCTCTCTTTTACTGCATTAGGACAACAACGTTTCAACTGTTACATGCTGCGGTAGTTGAACCCCTTTCCCCTGCATGACCTGTCATTGTCACAGTAAATAGATGAAACCCACTAGCATGAGTAGGAGTTGTTTGAGCCCTGATGTGCCTACTCATTCATGCTTGTTTGTCATGCCTGCTATTGCTTAGAGTTGTGTCAGGTCTGATTCATCGGGAATGGATTGGAATGTGGTGAGCATGTCCTACTGTGTGAGAGCTAAGTGTGTGAACACGATTTGGTAAAGGTAGCGGTGAGAGGCCATGTAGGAGTACATGGTGGGTTGTCTCATTGCAGCCGTCCTCAGGAACTGAGTTCTGTGTTTGTGATCCATGAACAGTTACTACCACACATTGGGTTCCGGTAACTCGACCCCTCTCGACTTATTAATCAACATGATCTCTGTCCAGGAGTTGCAACTAGTTTCTGGTGTTTGTAGGTAGTGCTAGTAGTCTACTAAGTGGCACCCGATACAGGTGGGCTTGGGACAGACTAGGCACAGTGGCCCGGTGTACCAAGTGGCACCCGGATGGTGGGCTTGGGAACCCTGCACACATCGTTTGGGGCCGTGAGCGACACCCCGGCCGGATCTCCTTGCGGATGGAACCCAAATAGGCGATAAACCTGGAAGAGAGACTTGTGTGGTTAGTCAGGTCGTGGCCGACTCCCTCGCCAGGCTTCCGCTTGAAGGTTGCCGAGATACACGATGTGTACATGGTGGTAAGTGGCGAGAGCGTGTGTGAAGAAGTACACCCCTGCAGGGTTAACATCATCTATTCGAATAGCCCTGTCCGCGGAAAAGGACTTCTGGGTTTCCTGTACAGTTCATAGACAAGTGAAAGTGGATACTCTAAAATGCGCAAGATAAGCGTGAGTGCTATGGATGGCGTTCTCGCAGGGAGACGGGAGTAGATCCATAGTGGTGTATTGATATGGTGAATATGTGGACTCGTGTGCGCCACCTCAAAAGAGTTGCTTGCAGTAGTAGTTCAGGTTAGCCACTGAGTCAAAGCTGGCTTGCTGCAGTTAAACTCCACTACCCCCTTTGTTGATATCGATGCATATGTAGTTAGTTCTGATGTAAGTCTTGCTGGGTACATTTGTACTCACGTTTGCCTATTTTATGTTTTGCAGAGAGACGTCAGTCTCGCTAGTAGTTCCGTGTGGACTTCGACGTTTAGCTTGATACCTCAGCTACGATCTTGTGCCCTCGGCAGGATCTGGTAGATAGTCAGGCTTCTCAGCCTTTTCCATTTGTAGATGTCTGTACTCAAACATGTTGAGCTTCTGCATGTGCTTTGACTTGTATGCTCTGAATGTTGGGTCATGAGAACCATGTTTGTAATATCTCGCTCCTCGGAGCCAAATGAATAAGTACTTGGGTCATAGAGTTATGTTGTGATGCCATGTTGTATTTACACATATCGAGCATATTGTGTGTATGATTGAAATGCTTGGTATGTGTGGGATCCGACAACCTAGTTGGCTATCCTTGGTAGCCTCTCTTATGGGGAAATGTAGTCTTGTGCTTCCATGAGCCATAGTAGTCCGCTACAGCCCGGTTCACCGGAGTCCTGCTAGCCCAGCACTACTGCTCCAGAACACTTGACTGGCCGGCATGTGATTCACTTCGTTCCTGTGTCTGTCCCTTCGGGGAAATGTCACGCGGTGACATCCGGAGTCCTGCCTAGCCTGCTACAGCCCGGGTTCCCGGAGTCCTGTTAGCCCAGTGCTACAGCCCGGATTCGCACGCTGCTGACCGACATGCTCGATGTTGATTCATGTATGCATGTCCCCGTAAGTTAGTGCCACTTTGGGTTCACGACTAGTCATGTCGGCCCGGGTTCTCTGTCATATGGATGCTAGCAACACTATCATATACGTGAGCCAAAAGGCGCAAACGGTCCCGGGCCATGGTAAGGCGACACCCGTGGGAATACCGTGCGTGAGGCCACAAAGTGATATGAGGTGTTACCGGCTAGATCGATGTGACTTGGAATCGGGGTCCTGACAGCTTTGGTATCAGAGCCTGACTGCCTGTAGGATTACCAAGCCAAACTGGTCGAAGTTGAGTCTAGAAATTCTTTAGTTATGTAAGGGAATTGTTTGTGGAAGGGAACGTAAGGCTCTTTTTACTCCTTTACCTTATGCCCTTCTGATTTGAGTCAACCTTTTCTTTTCTACGGGGATTAAGAACTAGGCTCCTCATCTTTCTATCAGGATCACATGTTACTAATCCGTAGACTCGTAGGATTGTTGGTTTCAAGCCCCAGTTCAGTTTCTACTACTTCCATGTGTTCTTAGTTGATCTCCGAACATTGATAATGTGATGTTAAGTGGTTATGCCACCAATTTGCAGGATGTCTCAAATCTTTTTGAGCATTTACAGCCGTTATGCTGTCCGAGTCATCCCAGGTTTCTAAACAGTCTGATGCATTTGCAAATCCTTTCCATGTTCCTGATGTCCCTTTGGGCCAGTTCAACCACACTAATCAGTGTGTTGAGGTACTCCATTGCCTCGACATATATGTTGGAGCTAGTATTATGACCCTAGGTGTCTTAGAGGGTCACCAGGTAATCTAGCCATGTTTTGTGTTCCCAGTGTGATGATTCTGGCCACATTCTCGAAAGCATCCCGTGATGCCATTTAGTTGGTAGGTATTCTATTCCTGGGTTTTTGAGCCCGAGATTCACCCTACTTACTTCATGTTGATAGTGTTTGCTAGTTCCTTTAGGATATAAGTAACCTTGGCAATAGTCCTCGATGTCCGTGGTATTTCCTTCTTCCAAATACCATGAACTATTTATGGCAAAAGTTCCACGTTGAACCGAAAGATCACAACTAGAGTGCTCTTGATGAGTTCTCGGTTTTATGTTGTGACTCTGCCAGTCCTATCTTTCTGCATGGGTTATTCGGAAGAAACATGTTGAACTTATTCAACGTGCTAACCGATGCATCTACAACTTAAAGAAATCATCTGTTCCTTTGAGCTGTTCTCTTTAGTTGTATT
>NW_025225093.1:103874-111176 GCF_018294505.1 Triticum aestivum
TGACCTCCGGCTATCATAAGATAGTAAAGAGCATGTCTTGCATTCGTGTTCATCGATGCCTATTATTCTTGTGGTCCGTCAAGCCATTCTATTTTAGAATGACTAGGAGAAACAAACTCCAGTACCTCATCCATATCCAGGATTGGGTCAAAGTAGTTGTGTTCCACAGATTAAGAATGCCAATTCAGCTTCTAGTCTGTTCCACCCTGGAGTATTACCCCCTTATGTCAGGAATATCGTGGGAGTTGCACCACCTCTTATGAATTCTTGACGCAATGATACTTCTCACCATCATCATTCATTCCTCGGTCTCCATGTTATTGTAACCGGAATACCGACAAGTGAATTGCGATGTGTGAAATCAATGCCCCTAGCAACTTAGTTGCTTGGTAGCTAATGGACAATAATTTCATTCTTAGCGTGTTGGTTATCCAATCATCATCCTAAGATTTATCGTGCTACCTAGTCCATATTTCCTGGTGCACTCTTCGATCAATGAGTTAGGATTTTGTCAATCCTTCGCTCATTTGATCATATCATCTTGCCCTGAAGAGCAAGATTGTTCTCGAGCTTAGTAGCATATCGGTGGTTCGTGATTTTCCGAATATCTTCCCAGAAGTGTTACCAGGTTGTCACCTGAGCGCTATGCTGAGTTCGTGACCAAGCTGGTTTCTTGTAAACCACCCATTCTCCAAAAATCCGTGTTGGATACCCTGAGCTAGTTGGTTAAGCTAAACAACCACTTGGAGAGTTGGAAGATAAAAGCTTGTCTGACTTAGTTCATGTTAAGGGATATCTTGTATGTGTGTTGAAGAAAGATGATATCTTCATTGACTGATCCTCGTGTCAATTGATTGGATCTATTGTCTTACCCAAATCTTTGATTTGCGTATGGGCTATCGTCAAATCAAATCAGAACCAACGATATTCGTAATGTTGTCTTACTCGTGGTTGATCCCTCGAGCATACACCATTATATCCTTTGGGTCTGACCAATGCTATCACTTGTTCACATAATTATGGAATTCCATCTCCATGGAAACCTGGATGAATTGTTGTTGAGCCCATCAGCAACACTGCTACCTTCTCCATGATTCATGTTGAACATCCAGCTAGTATTGGAAACTTTGTAAGCATTGCCTTCATGTTCCGCTCATGAGGTATACGTTTGGATGAAAGTAGTGACTTCCTCTAATTCACGTGCATTTGATATAAGTTGCCGCCGTGGATTCGAGAAAGCTTGTTTTTGCTTCCTTTGGAATCATCCCAAGTCAGTCATGCACATGTGTGAAGTATTCTATGGTTTGGAGACTTGCAACCTTCATTCTATATGTATCCCTAGCACACCAAGCCACTGATTGATTTGTTCAAGGAGAAGAAGTTTCTTCTTAAGAGCTAGACTTACGCAAGGACTTCGACATCCTTGTTGATGGTTCCTAACCAGAACTCGGTAGTGTTTTATTATAAGACTACTACGTGGCCATGCTTGTCCGGGACAGCGTGCTCACATGTATGTAGCAGAACCAGCTCATGTTTTGGAGCTTGCTACCGTAGCTCATTTCTCGAGAATCTCGCAACGTCATCGTCGATTTGTGTTGCAAACCTTCATTTTCTTCTGGACTCGATGAGTCTGGAATATCCTGTTACCAACTAGATCCGAATCTCAGGCAGATATGACGGTTGGAACTTTTCCAAGATTATGATGTAGGTCCCGACAAGGTTGATGTTCTGGCCGACACACCTAGCCGGAAGATCTATCATTGTAGTATCTTGATTGAGCTATTTAACCATCTTCTCCATGAGGATTTAGTGCAACTTATTCTAGAAGTTGATCCTCAGGGGTCCTTGTGCTCTCGGTTTCCTCGATTATGCTAGAACCATTCAACGGTGGGATCACTCTTGTTGAGTTATCCCCAGTTACCAGAATCATACCCAGCATTTGCATTTTGTTCCCAGCTTGCACCTCAGTAATTACTGTTTAGGATCATCTTCAAAAGTGGTCCTACTATGGGTCCCATCCATCCCCGATGATAAGTAAAATCATCCATGGTGTTGTCTTCAACAAGGTAGTCCACATCATTCCTTCTGGTATGAGTATGCCATTCTTTCGAATTCGTTCACACGATCGTTTGTGATTGCCTTAGGCTGGTATAAAGAGTTTCAACGATCTTTGTATCAAAAGTAATTCTTTTTGCCACTTAAGGGAATAATTCTATGAGTCACCTTTCCTAAGGTGCCCCGTTATGGAGTCATGGCAATTAACTCCTCGCTGCTTTGGAACCCATGCACCATATTATCTAAGCGTGGGATTGTTGCCCACCAAATCAAACCTCATCGTTTGTTCTTCCATCCCTCTCGATGTGTTTTGTGTCTCAACTCGAGATGTTTCAACATCTCATTCCGCGAGTTGATCTTGTATAGCTCGATCTTCGAGAAGATCAATCCTGTAGAGTTTCCCTCTCTTCCGTCATCATAGTCGGATGAAGTTCTCAAAGCAAGACGTCGAGATCAAGATGATGCAATGAATCAACATCCTCGAGAAGGACAGTTGGATCATGAAGATCGTGTTATTAGCTTTGTGTCCCCTCTGTCATCTTACCTCACGTCTTGAATCTCGGGACGAGATCCTTGTTTAGTGGGGGTGAGTTGTCACAACCCCAGGATCAGCTCTTGTTTGACTTTGCTTGATGTTCATGTCATCATGTTTAAATTCTGAAAGTTGAATTGAGGTTAGTTGAAACCCTCAGAAATGACCTCAGAGATAACCAACTTTAAAATCTTCTCAAATGAGTCCAAGGAAATGTTCCTCTTATTCTATAAAAATACTGGCAAGAGGTAAAATTCAAACCAATATTTTTAGGAGCTCAGAAACATTTATCTTGGCCATTTGAATTAATTCAACAATTATTTTCTTTGGGTTTATATTTAATATAAATTAAATATAACTCCAACAATTTTGGAAGTTTGTGAGTGGCTTTGTATATATTTTTGAAAGCCATATAATAACCTACAGAATTTATTAAAATGATTTAGTGGCTAAACTAAATCAGAACAGAGGAAATAAAATAGAAAAAGAAAAATAGGAAAAGAGAGAGAGATAGGCCTCGGGCCACTTACCTGGCGCCCCACCACGGCCCAGGAGCTGGCCCAGCCCACCAGAGCCGCCACCGTCTCCCACCTCGCGCCAGAAGGACGCCAGAGGGACGTCGGGCGTGTGGTCGCCGCGCGCGTCCACGCGCGAGGCCACCTCCTGCTTTCGCCGCTTCTGGACGCCTCCACGAGTGCCGCGCCACCTCCCTGCCTGCTTGTGTCCCTCGCCAGCGCGACGCCTGAACCGCCTCCCCGGCCTCCCCTCGACCCCCCTGGACACCGCACTTTTTCCTCCCCGCCTCTCTCTCGCTGTTCCCCACCACAGCCGAGCGTGCTCGCCGCCACCGACCGCCACAGTCGTGGCCACCGCCTTCCCCGCGCCTCTCCGACGTGTTCCCGTGCTCTGCCCTGACCTTCTCTTCCTCCTCACCGAGCCGCGCGACGCCGGAAGCCCTAAATCGCTGCCAACGCCGTCTTCTTCAACCTCGGTCCGCCGAGATCGCCGGCGACCGCACGCCGTCACCAACCCTTCCCCGAGCCGTCCGAGCTTCTCTACGTGACCGCTGTGAGCCACCGACCTTCCCCCCTCCTCTTCTTTTCTTTCCTCGTGCGCCGTAGCGACTGCACCGCACTCACCTAGACGCGCCGCCACCGGCGCTCATCGCCGGTGACACTCCGGTGACCATTTGGTCCCGGGCATGCGCCCAACGCGCTCCCCGCATCGCGTAGAGCCTTCTTAGCACCTCGCCGCTCTCATTTGCGCACCGCAGCCCCATCCCCGCTTGCACCCGAGCTCCGGCCGCCGCAAACCTCGTCGCCGGCGCTGCTCCCGGCCACCCCAGCCTCCGCCACCGCCACCATTGGGTGTGCCACTCCACCCTCTTCCCGTAGCTGCTCCCTGCGCGCCAAAAGAGCCACTGTAGGTGGATCCCGACGCGCTCCGCCGCGTCCGGCCTCGCCGGCGGCTAAACGCCGGCGGGTTGACCGTTTTGACCGGCTGGGTTTGACCCCGTCTGCCCAGGGGTTTGACCCTCTCTCACACTGACATGCGGGCCCCGCCCGGCTAATTAATCTAGTTTAGGTTTAAACTTAATCAGTTTAACCTAGGTTAGTGCTAATTAAACTAGGTTAGTTTAGTTAGCCACTAACACGCGGGCCCCACTGGTCAGGTTTGACCTGGACCGGCCCTGTTGACCGCTGACATCATAGTGATGTCATGCTGATGCAGTAATTCTGTCTGGAATTTAAATAAATTTTAAATGATTTATTTATTTCAGAAAATGTTATAAACTTCTGAAAATCATATAAAATCAACCGTAACTCAGAATGAAATAAGTTATATATGGAAAATGATCAGAAAAATCCAATCTATCCATCTGTACTGGTTTCATGCATGTTAGAGCAACTTAACCTTGCTGTTTAGGTCAAACATGTTAATGCACTTATATGAACCCATAACTTGAGTTTGTATTTGAATCTTTGGTTCAAATAAGCTCAAAACCTTCTGGTTGTAGTGGCATTAGCCCAACACACTCGTATTTCCATGTCATGATCATGCATCATATCGTGCATTGCATTGATTGTGTTTTCTCTCTGTTGCCGGTAATTGTCCCCTCTCCGTAGATGTTGCTTCGATGATGTGATCGATGACACCGATGGAGAACTATACTATCTTCGAAAGTGTCAGGCAAGCAAAACCCCCTTGTTCATTCCGATATAATCCCCCTCTCTCGCTCCTGCTCTCTTTTACTGCATTAGGACAACAACTTTTCAACTGTTACATGCTGCGGTAGTTGAACCCCTTTCCCCTGCATGACCTGTCATTGTCACAGTAAATAGATGAAACCCACTAGCATGAGTAGGAGTTGTTTGAGCCCTCATGTACCTACTCATTCATGCTTGTTTGTCATGCCTGCTATTGCTTAGAGTTGTGTCAGGTCTGATTCATCGGGAATGGATTGGAATGTTGTGAGCATGTCCTACTGTGTGAGAGCTAAGTGTGTGAACATGATTTGGTAAACGTAGCAGTGAGAGGCCATGTAGGAGTACATGGTGGGTTGTCTCATTGCAGCCGTCCTCAGGAACTGAGTTCTGTGTTTGTGATCCATGAACAGTTACTACCACACATTGGGTTCCGGTAACTCGACCCCTCTCGACTTATTAATCAACATGATCTCTGTCCAGGAGTTGCAACTAGTTTCTGGTGTTTGTAGGTAGTGCTAGTAGTCTACTAAGTGGCACCCGGTACAGGTGGGCTTGGGACAGACTAGGCACAGTGGCCCGGTGTACCAAGTGGCACCCGGATGGTGGGCTTGGGAACCCTGCACACATCGTTTGGGGCCGTGAGCGACACCCCGGCCTGATCTCCTTGCGGATGGAACCCGAATAGGCGATAAACCTGGACGAGAGACTTGTGTGGTTAGTCAGGTCGTGGCCAACTCCCTCGCCAGGCTTCCGCTTGAAGGTTGCCGAGATACACGACGTGTACATGGTGGTAAGTGGCGAGAGCGTGTGTGAAGAAGTACACCCCTGTAGGGTTAACATCATCTATTCGAATAGCCATGTCCGCAGAAAAGGACTTCTGGGTTGCCTGTACAGTTCATAGACAAGTGAAAGTGGATACTCTAAAATGCGCAAGATAAGCGTGAGTGCTATGGATGGCGTTCTCGTAGGGAGACGGGAGCGGATCCATAGTGGTGTATTGATATGGTGAATATGTGGACTCGGTTCAGCCCGTGTGTGGTCCGCTGCAGCCCGGTTCACCGGAGTCCTGCTAGCCCAGCACTACTGCTCCGGAACACTTGACTGGCCGGCATGTGATTCACTTCGTTCCTGTGTCTGTCCCTTCGGGGAAATGTCACGCGGTGACATCCGGAGTCCTGCCTAGCCTGCAACAGCCTGGGTTCCCGGAGTACTGTTAGCCCAGTGCTACAGCCCGGATTCGCACGCTGCTGACCGACATGCTCGATGTTGATTCATGTATGCCTGTCCCCGTAAGTTAGTGCCACTTTGGGTTCACGACTAGTCATGTCGGCCCGGGTTCTCTGTCATATTGATGCTAGCGATACTATCATATACGTGAGCCAAAAGGCGCAAATGGTCCCGGGCCATGGTAAAGCCACACCCGTGGGAATACCGTGCGTGAGGCCAGAAAGTGATATGAAGTGTTACCGGCTAGATCGATGTGACTTGGAATCGGGGTCCTGACATTAAGCATCGCTACGGGTGAGAAGGTCTCATCGTAGTCAACTCCTTGAACTTGTCGAAAACCTTTCGCAACAAGTCGAGCTTTGTAGACAGTAATATTACCGTCAATGTCAGTCTTCTTCTTGAAGATCCATTTATTCTTTATGGCTTGCCGATCATGGGGCAAGTCAACCAAAGTCCATACTTTGTTCTCATACATGGATCCCATCTCAGATTTCATGGCCTCAAGCCATTTTGTGGAATCTGGGCTCATCATCGCTTCCTTATAGTTTGTAGGTTCGTCATGGTCAAGTAACATGACCTCCAGAATAGGATTACCGTACCACTCTGGTGTGGATCTTACTCTGGTTGACCTACGAGGTTCGGTAGTAACTTGATCAGAAGTTTCATGATCATCATCATTAGCTTCCTCACTGGTTGGTGTAGGAATCACTGGAACTGACTTCTGTGATGTACTACTTTCCAACTCGAGAGAAGGTACAATTACCTCATCAAGTTATACTTTCCTCCCACTTACTTCTTTCGAGAGAAACTCCTTCTCTAGAAAGGATCCATTCTTAGCAACGAATATCTTGCCTTCGGATCTGTGATAGAAGGTGTACCCAACAGTCTCCTTGGGGCATCCTATGAAGACACATTTCTCCGATTTGGGTTCGAGCTTATCAGGTTGAAGCTTTTTCACATAAGCATCGCAGCCCCAAACTTTAAGAAACGACAACTTGGGTTTCTTGCCAAACCACAGTTCATATGGTGTCGTCTCAACGGATTTACATGGTGCCCTATTTAACGTGAATGCAGCCATCTCTAAAGCATAACCCCAAAACGATAGCAGTAAATCAGTAAGAGACATCATAGATCGCACCATATCTAATAAAGTATGATTACGACGTTCGGACACACCATTACGCTGTGGTGTTCCGGGTGACGTGAGTTGCGAAACTATTCCACATTGTTTCAAATGAAGACCAAACTCGTAACTCAAATATTCTCCTCCGCGATCAGATC
>NW_025225093.1:111186-122260 GCF_018294505.1 Triticum aestivum
ACGAGCATGAAGACTTGGACGACACTGCGGCAGGCCCTACATCAACAAATGACCCCAACAACGCTGGCGCTCCTTCATCAACTTGATATTCTTCAGGGGCATTAGTCCTCATTTTCGAACCTTTTGGTCATTCGATGACAAAGGGGGAGAAATTTGAGTTAGTCTTCAAGCGGGTCTATCTTTTATGGGCGTTTTTTTCTAAGTTACAACTCTCGTTCTTCTGATGACTTTGTTGGATCGAGTCGTAAACTTAAAACTCTATGGTGGCCTGATACTCTTGCTGTTTCTTCTGCATGCTTATTCCTCGTTAATGGTATTTCATGCATGCTGAATTACATCAGTCACCATATTTCATCATGCATTTCAAATTCTTCATATATTATGTCAAATGCATGTATGAATTACAAGATATAGGGGGAGATCTCCATGATTCAACTCTTCAAGTGTGCATTGCTTCAAAAGCAAATTCCTCACTATGCACATCTTCAGGGGGAGTTCTTCTATATATTGCAATCAAATTCCTCAATATCAGTATTTACACTTCATATGTTTATCCCCGTTGAAAACTTAACCTATATTGTCATCAATCACCAAAAAGGGGGAGACTGTAAGTGCATCTAGTGCCCCTTAGTGATTTTGGTGTATTGAAGACTTATAGGTTAAGGGACTAATGTGTTTATGAGTGTACACAGGTCTATAAGTCTATGAGGAGTTTGATATTTACAGAGAAAGTCGACCCCTAAAAATGAAGTTCTTCGACTGAAGACTTTGTATTTCTAAAGACTTTCTGAAGACTTTGAAAGTGAAGAAATTGGTGTGACCTTGAAGCCTTGGTATTCATTTGAGGAACATGAAGCATGAAGACTTTTGTTTTCGTAGTTTCATTTTCTCTTTCTTGAGTCATAGGAAACACCGTACTGTTAAAGGGGGTCGAGGAAATACTAAGGAAAAATTTCCATGTAATGCTCAACTCAAAATCCTACACCTACCAATCCCTTCGAGTGAAGCCATTGGAAATCTCATACAGTTCAGTCATATTCTTCAATGCCAGAGACGAAGTTCTTCTGGTCTCTGAGGAATTTGTTCTGACTGAGGAGTTAGGAATTCGCCAGTGCGGATTGCCTACATAGTGAGGAACATGATAGCCCTGAGGAATTTGATACTCAAATTCCGACCGTTGCTGTGCTACGCGCGAGCTGTCCCAAAATATCTTATCCACCTAACGGTCATATCATTGAAGGGCATTTATGTCTTATCATGTCGGGCTGCTCCCTAGGCTATAAATAGCCGCCCCCTACAACCACTAGCTGGTTGGCTGCTCCAAGAGAAACTGACACTTGTCATTTGAGAGCATCCCATCCTCCGAGGACTTTGAGCGAAAATCATCGAGTGAGGAAAAACCCAAACCCAAACACCTACAAACCCAAAGTGATTGAGCATCACTGAAGAGATTGATCCCACGTGGATCCGACGCTTGTTACCTTTGAAGACTGTGCTTCTTCCAGACGGTTAGGCGTCATGGTCTAGAGCATCCAAGAGGAATTGTGGATCGCCGAGTGACCGAGTTTGTGAAGAATTATTCCGCTGCAAGTAGTTCTTCGCTAAGGAATTTCCTCACCGGCAAATTCCTCAGTGAAGAATTCATAAAAATCGCCTATTCACCCCCCTCTAGTCGATATAACGCACTTTCAATTGGTATCAGAGCAAGGTACTCCCTTGTTCTGTGTGATTTTGGTTTAACCGCCTGGAGTTTTAGTTATGTCGACCGCAGGTATGATCAAGGTCTCTGCTGGGTGTCCTACCTTCGATGGGACGGACTACCCCTACTGGAAGAATAAGATGCGAATGCATCTTGAGGCAATTGATAACGATCTCTGGTATGTTGTGGAAAATGGTGTTCCCTCTGTCTCACCCTCGCTGAACGCTATCGATTTGAAGAGATTCAAGCAACTCGATTCTCAAGCGAAGAATATCATATGTGGCCATCTGAGCAAAGGACAATATGGAAGAGTGAGTGCTTTGGAAACTGCTAAGCTTATCTGGGATAGGCTGTCCAAAGTGAATGAAGGAGTCTCAACTTAGCGTGACTCTCGAGTTGATGTTCTTCGCAATCTCTTCAACCGCTTCAAAAGACTCGACAGTGAAAATGTTCAACAAACCTTCGATCGCCTCACTGACATCTCAAATGAGCTTCAAGCGCTTGGTGCCACTGAAATCACCGACCATGAGGTGGTGAAGAAATTGTTGAAATCGCTTGATTCCTCATTTGACACTCTGGCATTGATGATACAAGAACATGCTGATTACAAGTCACTTGATCCCGCTGATATCCTCGAGAGGCTGAATACTCATGAGTTCCAGCTTGCTGAAAAGAGAGATCTCTATGGTTCGATCAATGGCAGATCACGTGCACTGAAGGCCAAGGCAGTTTCCGAGTCTGAAGATGAAGACTCTGGCAGCATCCTTGGTGATCCTGAAGATCTGAGCCATGAGCTAGCACTGCTCGTGAAGAAATTCTAGAAGTTCTCAAGACGTGGCCCTTTGGAAGACCCTCAAGGAGCAATGATTCCTCATCCAGTGACTACAAGAAAAGGCTTTGTCACAAATGCAAGAAACCTAGACACTACATTCAAGATTGTCCTTAGTGGGAAAAGGAATCAAAGAAGAAGAAATACAAGGATTACAGTTCTGATGATGCGAAGAAAAAGAAGAAATCCTCAAAGTCTTCATCATCAAAATCCTCAAAGTCTTCATCTCACAAGAAGAGCAGCTCCAAGAAGGCTCGGGCATCCATTGGCAAGGAAATGGACTCTGAGACTGAATCTGAAGAAAATGAGGAAGAGGAGGCATCGGAGGAGTCCGAATCCGGTGTGGCAAGTCTAGCTCTCGCTACTGCATTCGTCAGCAAGTCTATCTTCAACTCTGAAGAAAATGACCTCACCAACAAGGCTGATGAAGGCAATGATGACTACGCTCCCACCTATTGCTTCATGGCAAAGGGTGCCAAGGTACTCAAATATACCTCCTCTGAATCAAGTGAGAATGAATCTGATGAAAACCTCAAGCCCAGCTATTCTAAACTTGCTAAGATTGCTGTGAAACAACAAAGGGCTTTTGAAAAGGTTTAAAACATGCTAGACAAAAGTGATGATATGTTGGGTGAAGAAATGGATCGCACTAAAACCTTGACTAAAAATCTTCAGAGCCTTCAGACTAGGTTTGACAACCTTCAAGGTCATCATAACACTCTCTTATTTGATCATGAGAAGCTTTCTTATGAATTTCTTCAAAGAAAGTAAGATCTTGAAAAGCTAAGAGTGAGTTATGAAGATCTTCAGAAGGAGCGCGATTCATTACTTGCTCAACAAATCAGCGCTTCTCAGGAAGAATTTGTCCCTCCATGTTTGAAATGCATTGAACGTGAATCTGCTAATTCTTCACCTGAATGTTCAAATGCTTCTAGTGTTACAAAGTCTTCACCTGCCTCTGCTATCACTAATTCCTCATCTGAGGACATTGCTAGTATCACTGACAATGCAGGGCTGAAGGAATTGTACATGACAGGCATGTACAAAAGCCTCAAAGGGCATCAGACTCTTTGTGATGTGCTTAAAAAGCAGATCCTCAATAGGAACCCTAGGAAAGATGGTATTGCCTTTGAGAGGAAACTCAATGCTGATGGTACATATTGGAAGCCTGAGCAGTACCCAAAACCTCATGGGTTGCTGCAAAGGGACCTCCAGTTGATCCATCTAATTTATCTGGCTTTACATGTGAATCTTCTCATTCTTCTGATGAGTCATTTGACTCCAACTATAAAATGTTCAAAAATCAGAATGGTGAAGTATTCGCTAGATATGTTGGCACTAACTACAGGAACGGTTCTCCTATGAAGAAAATCTGGGTTCCCAAAAGGTGCCTTGAAAGTCTTCAGGTGAATGTCCTCATGACACCACCTGTGAAGAATAGGAACCCCAGATCAAATTCTTCATATGGACCAAATTCTTCGTATGGATCCAAGTCCTCATACGGATTGAATTCCTCACGTGGATCGTATTCCTCAAAAGGATCAAAGTCCTCATGTGAACATCATCATGCTAACAACTCTGTTTCGCAGGGAAGAGCCAAGGGCTATGAATATGAGCATTATTCTTCTAATCATTATGTTCATAAGTCCTCGAAGAATTTCTCTGCTTATTCATATGCTTACCCTAACTCCTCTTATGTGAAACAGAATGGATTGGTTTCTATGCCACCTTTCTCGTATGGAGCTCGCAGAGTGATGAACTCTTTGCCACCCCTTCAGATGTGGGTGGTGAAGAAAAAGAACTAATATCTTCTGCAGGGTCAGGTCTCCAGACGTGCGTGAATGTCTGAAGAATTTGCTGGAGACCTGAAAAGTGCCTGAAAGGACGCAGACTAATCATGAAGAAATGAACTTTCATTTCTCACGTCCTCATACTGTTTTAACTGTTGCATTGCTTGATGAAATTGGTCTGATGAATTGTGATGTCATATTCTTCACTGATGAAGTATATGAAGTTCGTAAGCTGCACTAATTCATCTGCAGGATGATCAACCCAAAGCCACTGAGTGGGTCCTCGATAGTGGATGTACAAATCACATGACTGGTGACAAGAATCTATTGATGGATGCTCCCTTATCACCATCGCATCTGAAGCATATCATCTTCGCTGACAAAGGCAAAAGTAAGGTATTGGGTCTAGGTAAGGTTGCGATCACAAAGGATCGATACATGGACAAAGTCATGCTTGTCGAGTCCTTAGGATACAACCTCATGTCTGTCTCAATGCTTTGTGATCTTGATATGGTTGTTATCTTTGGCAAGTATCGTTGTGTTGTGGTTATGGAAGTTGACAATTCCAAAGTCTTCGAAGGCTTTAGGAGAGGAGACTTGTATATTGTTGATTTCTCTACAGGACCGCAACCAGCCGTGTGCCTACTTGCAAAAGCTTCAGAAGGCTGGCTATGGCATCGACGACTTGGTCATGCAAGCATGAGGAATTTGCACACGCTTGCGAAGAAGAAGCACGTCATTGGCATTGAGAATGTCAAATTCCTCAAGGATCACTTATGCAGAGCCTGTGAAGCTGGAAAGATGACCAAGGCTAAGCATCCAACGAAGATTATCATGACCACTACTCGACCATTTGAATTGCTTCATATAGATCTCTTCGGTCCTAACCATTATTCTGCAGTCACAAATGATGCATCTCTCTATGGCTTTGTTATTGTTGATGATTACTCTCGTTACACATGGGTACATATTGTCACTTACAAACATGAAGTGCAGGAAGTCTTCAAACGATTTTCCTCGAGGGCTTCAACCAACTTTGGTGTGAAGATCAAGCACATCAGAAGTGACAATGGAACTGAGTTCAAGAATTCTGGTCTTGATGACTATCTTGATGAACTTGGTATTACTCATGAGTTATCTGCTCCTTATACTCCTCAGCAGAATGGCGTCGTGGAGCGCAAGAATAGAACTCTTGTTGAGATGGCTTGCATTATGCTTGATGAGTACAAGACGCCTCGTCACTTCTGGATTGAGGCAATTTATACTGCGTGCCACATCATCAACAGGGTATATCTTCACAAATTCTTCAAGAAGACTGCCTATGAACTCCTCACTGATAAGAAACCCAATGTGAGTTATTTCAAAGTCTTCGGTGCTAAATGTTGGATTAGAGATCCTCATCACAACTCAAAATTTGCACCGAAAGCACATGAAGGTTTTATGCTTGGTTACGGAAAGGACTCGCACACCTACAGAGTCTTCAACAACGTTCTTCACAAGGTTGTTGAAACTGTAGATGTGCAGTTCGATGAAACTAATGGCTCGCAAAGAGAGCACCTACCCTCTGTGATAGATGAACCAGCACCTGAGGAAACTATCAAGTTCAAGGCTACTGAGGATGTCATTCCTACCGAAGAATCTGCTGAAGAATTCATTCCAGAACGTGAAGAACGTCGAGCTAATGCACCTGAAGAAAATGCTGAAGAAAATGGTGCTAAAGAAAATGCTGATCAAATTCCTCGATGACAACCAGCTCATCCTCGCGTTGCAAAAGAAGTGCAAGTTGAAAAGATCATCGATGACATTGAAGCACCAGGTCCTCTCACACGCTCAAAAGCTTCACATTTATCTAACTTTTGTGGGCACTATGCTTTTGTCTATATCACAGAGCCCACTAAGGTAGATGAAGCATTTCTGGAGCCTGAGTGGATTCAGGCCATGCAAGAAGAATTACATCAGTTCGAGCTCAACAACGTGTGGGAACTGGTCAAACGTCCAGATCCTCGCAAGTACAATATCATTGGCACAAAGTGGATCTACCGCAACAAGCAAGATGAAAATGGCCTTGTTGTGAGGAATAAGGCACGACTTGTAGCTCAAGGCTACACACAGGTTGAAGGAATTGATTTCGATGAAACTTTTGCACTTGTTGCTAGACTTGAAGCTATTCGCATATTACTTGCTTATGCTAACCATCATGATATCACTTTATATCAAATGGATGTGAAAAGTGCATTCCTCAATGGTAAGCTTGAGGAAGAAGTATATGTTGCTCAACCCCCAGGTTTTGAAGATCCAAAGCATCCTGACAAAGTCTTCAGACTCAATAAGGCCCTCTATGGCCTCAAGCAGGCCCCTCGGGCGTGGTATGATACTTTGAAGGAATTCCTCATGAAGAAAGGCTTCAAACCTGGTTCCCTCGACCCTACTCTTTTCACTAAATCTTATGATGGTGAATTGTTTGTGTGCCAAATATATGTTGATGATATTATCTTTGGCTGTACTGACCAACGTTATAGTGATGAATTTGCCTATATAATGAGTGAAGAATATCAAATGTCTATGATGGGACAATTGAAATTCTTCTTAGGTCTTTAAATTCGTCAATAGCGCAATGGCATATTCATATCTCAGGAGAAATAACTCAAGGATGTACTGAGGAAATTCGGCATGCAAGATTGCAAAGGCGTCAAAATTCCGATGCCCACAAATGGCCATCTGTGCACTGATGAAAATGGTATTGACTTCGATCAAAAGGTATACCGCTCCATGATTGGTTCTTTATTGTATTTATGTGCATCTAGGCCAGATATTATGCTTAGTGTTTGCATGTGTGCCCGATTTCAAGCTACACCGAAGGAATCACACCATAAGGCTGTGAAGCATATTCTTCGATATCTAGCTCACACACCAACACTTGGATTATGGTACCCCAAGGGCTCGGCTTTTGATCTCATTGGATATTCTGACTCTGACTATGCTGGTGATCGTGTGGACCGCAAGTCAACATCTAGCACATGCCATTTCCTCGGACGATCTTTGGTATGTTGGTCCTCGAAGAAACAGAACTGCGTATCACTGTCTACTGCTGAAGCTGAGTACATTGTTGTTGGTTCTTGCTGTGCTCAATTGATGTGGATGAAGCAAACTCTCAAGGACTATGGCGTCAACGTGAAGAATGTTCCTCTCTTCTGTGACAATGAGAGTGCCATCAAGATTGCTCACAACCCAGTTCAGCACTCGAAGACAAAGCACATTCAGATTCGTCATCATTTTCTTCGTGATCATGTGTTGAAGGGCGACATTTCTATTGATCATGTGAAGACTGAAGAACAGCTAGCCGATATCTTCACAAAGCCCTTGGATGAGAAGAGATTTAGCAAATTGCGGTGTGAGCTAAATATCCTAGAATCTTAGAATGTTCTTTGAAAAGGACACTCATCCTAACACTTATGCAAAATTGATGACTTAGATGTGCAACACATGAAGAAACGTTTTTCTTCAATCAATGAAGAATAACACTCCAAGTGTGAAGAAATTAACGAAGAATTTGATTCTCAGAACCCTACGACAATTGTACATGGTGTCTGAAATCATCATTCTTATACGGTGGGTCACGCCACCACCAAAAGTTGAAAATCTTCAATTTGAGTTTTTCCTCAGTTTTTTAAATTCCTCAGTTGTTCATGTTCTTCAACTTTGCATTGTCTTCACCGTTTCCGTCATATTTCTTCATTGGCTATATATATATATATATGTTTATGTCCTCTACAGCATTCACTTATGGCTAATTCTTCAAGTTGCTTTTTCTGCTAAGTGAATGTGATCGGACCCTTCCCCCTCTATGCTATACTCAACCCAATCTATTCACAAATTCTTCATGTGCGTTCTATTTGAAACTCGTTCAAAATCTTCACTGTGTCCTTGTCAGCTGAAGAATTTGCGAACGGAACTTTTAACTTATCTTATCCAAATTTTTGGCTTTGCCGCTCAAACCGTTCCGCATACCACGAAATACTTATCTATTCACCCACGATCTAACATGATCTCCACTTCTCAGTACGTGGGTGACACATGTCAAGCGAATGAGAAGGGTCAGGGGCACGTTCGTCCAAAATCTTCGGGCGAACAGTTTTTCACCGTGGCTATAAATACCCCCTCTCCCCTTCCTCACTTCCTTTACTCCGCTCGACCTCTCTCCAGCTCGAGCTTCTCAAACCCTAGCGCCACCGCTACTTCATCGTCGCCGGTGAGGAAGAGCTTCACTGCCTCGACCTCGTCGCCGCCGTACTCACGCCGGCCGCGGATTTCTTCACTCCACCGCCGCCGTAGCTGTCTTCCTCCACCGAGTTAGGGTGTGGAAGATCTGCACAGACGAACTTCACTTCTCCACCTCACAGTTCATCGTGTTCTTCGTTCAGGGTAATTAAAAGTTACTTTTACTGCCCTCTTTGATTCAAATGATTTCTACAAAAACTTCGAAGGTGTTTATTCTTCAAATTCTTCACACACTAAACACCTCACATGTCATCTGTTCTTGATTCGTTTCTCTAAGCAATAATTTTTCTTCAAGATTCCTCAATTGTGTGGATCTTCGATCTATACAACTCTGGAACCTAAGACAAAGAATGCTTAGTCAAATTCTTCAAGACTCATCTGGTCAAATTCCTCAAACTTGTTCTTTTTGAAAAACCTTCTGAGAACGCATATGACCTCTCCAAATTCCTCGCAACTATACTCTATTCACAGGTACTCATGTCCGCTGCTGAATCTCTAGGTTCTCATCAACTTAACTCATTTGCAGCGTTCCTCGAAGAAAAGTTGCATACTTCTTCAGAGAATTCAATTGTTCAAATTCCTCATATGAAGAAAATGGCTGATGGAAAGAAGCCACAGAAAGGAGGAATGAGGCCTGAGGTCAACACTGCATTTGAAATCCCTGAGGACATCTATGCTGGGTACTGCACACCCCCTGAGGAAGATAAAAAACAGCGCAAGGTGCGCATTCAGAAGATAGAGAGGAGATGGGCAAGAGAGTGGAGGGAGTACAGGTATGTGGCTCCCAAGTACGTGAAGAAATTTGCACTCAATCCTCCATGCCCAAGACCTCCGTTGGCACCTGGCCAAGAAGCTGATCTCACCAGCCTCAAGCGTGGTGAGGACTATCCTGATGAATGGGCCAAGCGCCAGGCCAAGCTGGCTAAACAAGCTACAGAAGCAGTGAGGAAATTCAATGAAGACTCTGCTGCTGCTGCTGCCGCTGAGGTCTCTGTCAAGCCAAAGAAATCCATGGCAAAGAAGCCTGGGTGTAAGCCAAGTGCTTCACCTTCAATGCCCTCAAGGCAAAGTTCCTCAGCAATGCCCTCACGGCTAGAATCCTCAAAGCCCTCACGGCCAATTCCTCATGCTGCTCCTGCTCCTCCAAAATCCTCAGCTCCTCCGCATAAGTCCTCAGCTGCTCCGACCAAACCCTCAGCACCTATGCATCTTGCCACGTGCCAAAGGACTACAGGGATCTCTATTGCCTCAGGAGCTTCAGCTAGTACCTCAGCTGCTCCAAATTCTTCAACAGGACCCTCTCTGCTGAAGACAAAGACCACTGCTGGACGAGGTTCTCGCCCAAGTCCTCACAAGAAGCAAGTCGCCTTCCAAGTGCCGTCTGAAGAAGACGAAGCTGATGATGAAGAACTTGCTGAAATCATCAGAGATAGGCAAGTCAGGGCCGCTAGAGCCAAGGGCACAAATGTGCCTCTGCTTTTGGATCCAAAGTTGATCCTCGATTACATTGATCTCTGGCACAAGGACCCAAACACTCCTATGCCTGACTTCAAGTTGACTCCTGGCCAAAGTCATATGTTGACTGCCTTCATCCAAGAAGAGAAATGGAAATTTGAGAAGGCCAGGCAGATCAAGAAAGCGCAATACAGGAAAGAGAAATTCCTGAAGAACAATGTTGTCTCTATGATAACATATGATCTTGTGAAAATACAGTCTGAAATCAAAGTCCTCAGCAATGATTTCAATGCTTACTATGCTGATTGGAAAGGAGCCAAGGTCAGGTTTGTTAAACTGTCTGAGAAGTTCACCTCAAATGTTGCAGCCCCATCGCAACAAGAAATTCCTCAGGCTGAAGCACCTGCTCAGCCAACTGAAGAACATGCCAGCACCGCTGATGACATTCAGGCTGCTGAAGAAAATGTGAGTTCCAGGGCTGATGACTGCATTCCAGCCGCTGATGAAATTGTCAGGGCATCCACTAGTGGTGCACCTGAAGAAAATGAAGAAGTCAGGGCAACTGCATCAGTTGTGCATGAAGAAAATCAACCACATTCCTCTGCTCCTCCTGCGCCTACCCCAACTCCAATCCTTCCATCTGCATCAGATGTGAAGAAGACCAAGACTGCAGAACATGCAACAGTGAAGAAAAGGAAAGCATCAGCTTCATCAGATTCTTCAGCTCCGAAGAAGATGAAGAAATTGACCAGCTCAGTTGCAAACCCCATTGATGCTGTTCCGATCTCAACGATGCCATCAAAGGACCTAGTTCCTTTTGATGAAGAATATGTGATCCCTAGCGGATCTGATGAAGAAAATCCTTCTGCTGCTTCGTCAGAGCAGATGGATGAAGAAATTGAAGTGGATGAAATCCCTTCAACTCCAGCTGTTTCCTCGCCTATGCCTTAGTTTACTGTTGAAGAGGCCGGCGTTGAAGAAATAGAAGATGAAGACGTGGACATTGGTTGTACCACACCTGTG
>NW_025225093.1:123221-132953 GCF_018294505.1 Triticum aestivum
ACGAGCATGAAGACTTGGACGACACTGCGGCAGGCCCTACATCAACAAATGACCCCAACAACGCTGGCGCTCCTTCATCAACTTGATATTCTTCAGGGGCATTAGTCCTCATTTTCGAACCTTTTGGTCATTCGATGACAAAGGGGGAGAAATTTGAGTTAGTCTTCAAGCGGGTCTATCTTTTATGGGCGTTTTTTTCTAAGTTACAACTCTCGTTCTTCTGATGACTTTGTTGGATCGAGTCGTAAACTTAAAACTCTATGGTGGCCTGATACTCTTGCTGTTTCTTCTGCATGCTTATTCCTCGTTAATGGTATTTCATGCATGCTGAATTACATCAGTCACCATATTTCATCATGCATTTCAAATTCTTCATATATTATGTCAAATGCATGTATGAATTACAAGATATAGGGGGAGATCTCCATGATTCAACTCTTCAAGTGTGCATTGCTTCAAAAGCAAATTCCTCACTATGCACATCTTCAGGGGGAGTTCTTCTATATATTGCAATCAAATTCCTCAATATCAGTATTTACACTTCATATGTTTATCCCCGTTGAAAACTTAACCTATATTGTCATCAATCACCAAAAAGGGGGAGACTGTAAGTGCATCTAGTGCCCCTTAGTGATTTTGGTGTATTGAAGACTTATAGGTTAAGGGACTAATGTGTTTATGAGTGTACACAGGTCTATAAGTCTATGAGGAGTTTGATATTTACAGAGAAAGTCGACCCCTAAAAATGAAGTTCTTCGACTGAAGACTTTGTATTTCTAAAGACTTTCTGAAGACTTTGAAAGTGAAGAAATTGGTGTGACCTTGAAGCCTTGGTATTCATTTGAGGAACATGAAGCATGAAGACTTTTGTTTTCGTAGTTTCATTTTCTCTTTCTTGAGTCATAGGAAACACCGTACTGTTAAAGGGGGTCGAGGAAATACTAAGGAAAAATTTCCATGTAATGCTCAACTCAAAATCCTACACCTACCAATCCCTTCGAGTGAAGCCATTGGAAATCTCATACAGTTCAGTCATATTCTTCAATGCCAGAGACGAAGTTCTTCTGGTCTCTGAGGAATTTGTTCTGACTGAGGAGTTAGGAATTCGCCAGTGCGGATTGCCTACATAGTGAGGAACATGATAGCCCTGAGGAATTTGATACTCAAATTCCGACCGTTGCTGTGCTACGCGCGAGCTGTCCCAAAATATCTTATCCACCTAACGGTCATATCATTGAAGGGCATTTATGTCTTATCATGTCAGGCTGCTCCCTAGGCTATAAATAGCCGCCCCCTACAACCACTAGCTGGTTGGCTGCTCCAAGAGAAACTGACACTTGTCATTTGAGAGCATCCCATCCTCCGAGGACTTTGAGCGAAAATCATTGAGTGAGGAAAAACCCAAACCCAAACACCTACAAACCCAAAGTGATTGAGCATCACTGAAGAGATTGATCCCGCGTGGATCCGACGCTTGTTACCTTTGAAGACTGTGCTTCTTCCAGACGGTTAGGCGTCATGGTCTAGAGCATCCAAGAGGAATTGTGGATCGCCGAGTGACCGAGTTTGTGAAGGTTCGGAAGTCACCCGAAGACTTACCACGAGTGATTGGACGAGGTCTGTGTGAACTTAGTTCAAGGAGAATACGGTGAGGACTGTGTGTCCGGGACTGTGTGTCCTCAGGTTTAAATACCTAGCCGCTCCAACCAGATGTACAACCGAGACAACAGTTGGAACTGGTCTACCAAATCATTGTCTTCACCAAGCTTACTGGTTCTATTTCCTCAACTCTTTCCTTTCCTCATTACTGTGTTGTGTGCTTGTCATATATGTTTTTGAAGATTTGACTGAAGACTTTCTCAATTTCCTCAGTTCAATTTCTTCAGCATGTTTGTCTTCATCCTGTGTTATCCTGTATTTACGCTTTCAGTACTCTGTGCTTCTTTTCATTTCATCATGATGACCATGCATGTATTCTGTTATGTTTACTTTTGAGTACTTATTCCGCTACAAGTAGTTCTTCGCTAAGGAATTTCCTCACTGGCAAATTCCTCAGTGAAGAATTCATAAAAATCGCCTATTCACCCCCCTCTAGTCGATATAACACACTTTCAATGTGACTGTAGAAATTCTTCCCGCTCCCAAGTTGATTCTGACTCTGTGCGATGCTCCCACTGAACTTTGTAAAATTTCCTTACTTTACTGCGAGTGACCCTTTCCATCTGATCCAAAATTCTGAACGGTCTCTCTTCATAAGTTAAATCATTTGCCAACTCTACCTCAGCCATAGCAGTCCTTTTCTCAGGCGGGGATATGCATCGTCTCAATTGTGAAACATGAAACACGTTGTGCACGTCTGCCAACTCAGCGGGTAGTTCTAATTGATATGCAACAGTACCTACTCGAGACATCCGGGAATGGACCAATAAATCTAGGGGCCAACTTTCCATGAGTCTGAAATCTCTTGACTCCTTTCATAGGAGTGACTCAGAGGTATACGTGCTCTCCGGGTTCAAAACTTATCTGTCAGTGCTTTGCATCATAATAACTTTTCTGTCGAGATTTGGCCAATTGCAATCTGTCTCTGATTTCCTTAACTTGTTTCTCAGCTTCCATCATGAGATCTGTTCCGAAGATATGGCTATCTCCAGTTTGAGACCAATTTAAAGGAGTGCGGCACTTACGGCCATACAGAGCTTCATATGGTGACATTTTCAGACTGGTCTGGAAGCTGTTGTTATAGGAAAACTCGGCATATGGCAAACAGTCTTCCCATTTGGGTCCTTGGGCTAAAGCATAGGCTCGCAACATATCTTCGAGTATTTGATTTACCCTTTCTGTCTGTCCATTCGTCTGAGGATGATAAGCAGTACTATATTTCAGTGCTGTCCCCAAGGCTTGATGGAGGCGTGACCAAAAAGCGGAGGTAAACAAGGAACCTCGGTCGGAAGTGATAGTTCGGGGTACTCCATGTAGACTGACTATTCTGGATACATACAGCTGTGCACGTTGATCTGCCCTGTATCTGGTGCTGATTGGAATGAAGTGAGCGACCTTGGTTAGGGTGTCCACTATGACCCAGATTGCATCATTGCCTCGCTGAGTCTTAGGCAATCCCGTAATGAAATCCATACAAACGTCATCCCATTTCCATTGTGAAACCGGCAGCGGTTGGAGGGGTCCGGCTGGCTTCTGATGCTCTGCCTTCACGTTGTTGCATATGTCGCAACAGGCTACAAAATAGGCAATGTCTTTCTTCATTCCATCCCACCAGAATATTTGTCTAAGGTCCTCATACATTTTCGTACCTCCCGGGTGAATGGAATATGAGGATTCGTGTGCTTCTGACAGAATTTTCTTCCTTAAATCCGGTTGATTGGGTACACAATTCCGTCCACGGAATCGGAGGGTACCGAATTTGTCCTTGAAGAAATCTGGGGTCTGTTCTGCCATCTGGCCCTGGGCACGTCTTTGCAGCTCGGCGCCAGCTGGCTGGGCCTTGCGGATCTCTACCTCAAGTGTGGGTGTAACTTCCAAAATATTAGCGAGGCCAGCATCCACTATGAGCTGAGCGATCTCCTCTTGGAGTTCGGGCGGCAAGGATCTCAATATGACATTTAAGCTGACGGGCTTTCGACTGAGTGCATCGGCAACTACGTTGGCCTTGCCCGGGTGGTAATTTATTCCATGGTCATAATCCTTGACCAACTCTAGCCATCTTCGCTGACGGAGGTTTAAATCTGGCTAAGTGAAGATGTATTTGAGACTCCTGTGGTCGGTAAAAGTTTGGCACCGTTTTCCAATGAGGTAGTGTCTCCAAATTTTTAATGCATGAACCACCGCAGCCAATTCCAAATCATGAGTAGGATAATTTCCTTCATGGGGTCGTACCTGTCGCGATGCATATGCTACTACCTTGCTGTCTTGCATAAGTACGCAACCAATACCTTGCCTGGAGGCGTCACAATACACATCAAAACTGCGATAAATGTCTGGAAGAGTCAATACAGGTGCGGTTGTCAGACGTATCTTTAACTCATTAAAACTTTTCTCACAGTCCTCCATCCATTCAAACTTCTTATCCTTTTTGAGCAGCTCCGTCATGGGTTTAGCAATCTTGGAAAACCCTTCAATAAAACGACGGTAATATCCAGCCAATCCGAGAAAACTACGGATCTGTGTCACAGTCGTGGGCGGCACCCAATCGAGCACATCCTTTGCTTTGCTCGGGTCCACGGCTATACCTTCGGCGGATAGTACATGTCCGAGAAACCCAACTTGCTTGAGCCAAAATTCGCATTTACTGAATTTGGTGTATAGCTGATGGTCGCGGAGTCATTGTAGCACTGCTCGGAGGTGATCCTTGTGCTCTTCTTCACCCTTGGAGTAAATGAGGATGTCATCGATGAAGACTACCATGAATTTGTCGAGGAAGTCCATGAATACTTTGTTCATCATATGCATGAAGAAAGCAGGGGCATTGGTGAGACCAAAGGACATCACGGTATATTCGTAAAGACCGTACCGAGTAGTCAATGCGGTCTTAGGAATATCCTCCTTTTTAATCTTGAGCTGATGATATCCGGTCCGTAAATCGATCTTAGAGAATACTTTAGCCCCACTGAGCTGATCAAACAGATCATCAATCCTTGGCAGCGGATATTTATTTTTGATAGTGACCTCATTCAGCTAGCGGTAATCTATGCACATACGGAGACTGCCATCCTTTTTGTCCACGAAAATAGCAGGTGATCCCCATGGTGAAGAGATGGGACGAATATATCCTTTCTGGAGCAATTCATCAAGCTGTTTCTTTAGCTCCACTAATTCTGATGAGGGCATCCGGTAATACTTCTTGTATAACGGTGCAGTTCCGGGAGCAAGATCTATTGCAAATTCCAGTTCCCGATCTGGTGGCATGCCTGGCAGTTCTTCTGGAAATACATCAGGGTACTCGCTGACCACAGGAATAAATTCCAATTCAGCCACAGCAGTGCAAACCAATTCTTGCTTGGGTATATTCTTGCGAGCATAGAATTTGGTAGTCTGCCCATTCAGACTGGTAAAGTGACTTCTCGGGTTGCTCAGTTTATGCAAACTTGATATTTGGTCAACCAATTCATACCCAATATAATATCCAACTTTTCAGACTCAATGATTATCAGAGGAAAGTAGACTCCGTTGATATTGATTTCCAGATCACGGCAGACCAGATTGCTCTTGATTATAGATCCCGGGGTTTGTACCAGCATATTTTTTTCCCAAAAGCGTGCAAGGAAAGTTGTTTTGGGCAGCAAAACTCCGAGAAATAAAAGAATGGGAAGCCCCAGAGTCAAATAAAATTACGGCAGGTATGTCATTAACAGAAAACATACCAATGGCGACTTCTGGCTTCTCTTGGGCTTCATCGGCGGAGATATGATGCACGTTACCAGTGAAGTTTTGCTGGGTTGGCCATGACTCCATAAAGTTGACTTGTGGCCTGATTAGGGCATTCGCCTTGTTGTTCTTGGGGCACTGTCTGGCATAATGTCCGTTCTGCCCACAATTGAAGCAAGAATTATTGCGCTGACGCTCCTCATGTATTGGGTTGGTCACGACATTCTTGACTTGAGTGGTGGTCTTGTTAACATTCTGCTGCCAATTTGGCTTGTATTCCACCTGAGTCTGCTGCCAGGTACGAGCCTTTTGCACTGGTTGCCCATCCTTCTTTGGCTCAAACTTATGCTTGTTGTCATTGTTAACAGGCCTATTATCTGCTATAAGCTTGTGCTCCCGTTCAGCAATGAAAGCCTTGTTCACCAGAGTTTGGAAATCTGGGAAATCAAGCATACTGAGAGTACACCGGAGTTGCAGATTTAGGCCTCCAAGAAATCTGTCAATCTTGCTTTCTTTGGTGGCCACGTCATAAAGAGAGTAACGGGCCAGATGATTGAATTTTTGCAAATATTCAGCCACAGACTGATTTCCTTGGACAAGTGCGAGAAATTCACGCTCCTTGGTCTTCATAACTCCGGTAGGGATATGATATTTTCAGAACTGATCCTTAAACTTTTCCCAGGTGATTTCCTCATCAACCGGCCACATGGCTTTTGTATTTTCCCACCATATGGCAGCTGCGCCTTCAAGGTAATGAGTTGCAAATGGAACTTTATCATTTTCTTCAGTACGAGCCATCTCAAGCTTTTTCTCAATGGTGCGCAACCAATCGTCTACATCCAATGGGTCAACAATCTGACTGAAACTGGGTGGCTTGGTCCTTTGAAAATCTGACAGCTTTGAGTGATGACCGTTCTGATTTTCATTTTGTCCAACCATAGCTTGCACACTCCTTAATATTTCGATCAGATCATTGTTCCTTCTTTCCTCAAACATACGCAGAATTTGCTCGGTGGAGGGCGGATTTGGCAGTGGAGGTGGTGGCGGAACGTACGGTTCGGGAGAATGTCCTGCCTGTCGTGCGGAACGACGAACAGGAGTTCCCTCACGAACGTTGCTACTGCTGCCTCCCCGCATCATCCTATTGCAGATTTTTCCCAAGACAACACAATCGAGATGAGAAACATCCAAGAATAAAATTGGGGAAAAGCCAGCAACAAATCCCGGAAGAAAACAAAAGAGCAAAGAAAATACGGCGAATAAAGTCCCAACATAATGATACATAGACTCATACAAGAAAGATAAACAACTTGCCAGGTTCAACTGCTCTCATACATGCAATGAAACATCATGACTCGTACGACTACATCTGTACATCATCCGGACGACTGCGAATACTCAAAGATACTACTACTCTGCTGGTGCTGCGGTGTCCTCCCCTGAAGCGGTTTCGGATCCCGAACTGACGTGGTTAACGGAAATCTCCGGGTTAAAGGTAACACGACGGCGCTGCCTCGAGGGCTCTCCCTCAGGGGCAGGGGTAGGATGAAGCATCGGGGCTACAGGAGTAGCGAGAAGTGAAACCCACTCGGCAGGAGTACTGAGAGGATTCACTGCCGAGACGCCCGTGCTACTCTGAGGAGTAACCGGCGAATTAGGGGAACTATAACTGGCTGGAATATAAGGGGTAAATCCCAGAGAAGATGGATTTGTGGCAGATCTAGTAGTGACTAAAGCAGCGGCTAAAGCAGTACGGGCACGAGTCAGCTCTCGAGCCAGCTCGTGGATCATAAGATAGCTAGCAGTGACATAACGAGCAAGGTGGCTAGCAACGCTATCAGACTCCGGATCAATGATAGGGAAACGGACACGACCGTTGTCGTGCAGAGATGGGTAGTAATAGAAACCTGGGTGGTTCTGCATTCGGACCTCGTTGCAGCGAAGCTCGACAAGGACCTCGAATGCAGCAAACTGGACAGCCTGAGAAGCGGTGGAGGCGTAACCGCTCCGAGAAGTACGAGTGTAAGAGCTGGAATCGGAACTAGTGCGCAGAGTGACCACTGCGTGATACTCATACACTGAATCAGCTAGATGCTCCCGGTACACACGATAGACTGGGTCATCTCCGAGAGGGTACAGCCGACGCCACACGTTGCGAAGGAGGTGCGGTGACGTGTACGGCATCAGCTGCAACTGGCACGAATACGGCACCGGAGCCATCTACACCCACAACCATTAGAAGGTTAGCATAAAAATTTATAAACCAAATGCATGCAATGCAACAACCAGCAAAAATTACTACCGGCACTCAACTTAAACTCGTATCTAACGTCCAGTTAACACGTCATAGTCAAGCGTGGCCTACAGTCAGCGCGGCTCTGATACCAAGCGTTGTGGCACCCTGGCTCAGAGCGACCGGTTTACCATGCATTGCCAGCCCAGAGACCATGTCTTCTGGCAACACACAACATCTTGGTACAGAAAACAACCGCTTTATTGATGCTAGCGGAACAGAGTTTATATTACAACAGCTGTCGAGGCCAAGCGGCACACCCGGTGCGGCTGAACAATATGTACATTATTTAGTGAACATAAAGTGGCCTCGATCAGAACAACTACGTGGCAGCAGAATAACGTCGTAGCGGAAGCTCCATATCACAGGGACACCGATGTGGACACGATCTAGACTCGAGCAGCGCTCGTCTCCCACGAGACTTTCCTGAAATCTGTCATGACACGCCAGGTCAGTACATTGAATGTACTTGCAATCTCACAACATGCATAATCATAATGGCAAACAATATCATGATACTTAACCAATTAATAATAATGCAACACCATATGTCAAACATGTAGTGATCATGCTCGAACGACCCTCGGGACAACTTACCAACCGTGATCATTCTCGGATCACAAACAAGACACCAACGTGGTCTTAACCAGAGTAACTCGTGATCCTTACGACGATCACAACCACGACCAATATCTGGTCCTGAATATCTCGATGGCCTTTCTGCCATCCTCAACAATGCAAAGTTCATAGCTTAGTGTGCAAATTTTATTAAACGTTGACTCATGGTGGGACCTACTACGAGGTGTCCGTGACCGTGGACTCGGCTATCGATAGATTATACACTCTGCAGAGGTAGCACACTATACCCACACCACGGAACCCATGGCCTCGCACTCCCATTCGGGTGGACCAACGGCATTCCGACGAAACCCTTCCAATGTCATGACACTCTCCCGGCCACTCCGACCCAATCCCCAACAGGCTAGTCCTCGGTGGCCCCGTGTCTACCAAAGACACACCGACCACCGTCGTGGCCAAAACGATCCCACTCGGGGACCCGGTACAATAATCTCAACAACAGGCACACAAGGTTATGCCTGCTTACCGGGCCAGGGTAAGCACGACATAACCTTCCCTAGTTGGAGGCACCGACCAGAGGCAATGTCAATGGACCGAATCAAGGCCTTCCCACAAAGGCAAATGTGGTTGCACTGGGAAAAACTTGATTCAGCGGCACCATGACCCAGTCAACGGTATATTCAAGTTGAGTTATATGCAGGTTCAACTTAAAATGAAAATGACCGGTGTCATAGTATGCCATGAAATGCAAAACTACACATGCATCACTTAATAACGAAAATGACCGATGTCATCCATATTCACACTAAGCATAAACATCGACAACTCATATTACTTTGCTGATCAAGATAACTCACATATTAACCAAAATATTTTGCAGCAAGTTTTATTATTTTCTCATGCAAGAACGTAACTCCGACTAATTTCTCACATGAATAACAAAGATTTTACCACAAACAAATCCTAATTTCTTTACCAACCAAGTGAGGTTCAAACATTCTGTAAGTCAAGTAAAATGACTAAACAAGTACTTAACAGAATATTTTCTAGCAAATTTATCATTTTATTTATGCAAGAACATAACTTTAAATAATTAATAACATGCATAACAAAAATTATTTCCATCATCACCACAAATAGATCCTAGCTTTGCTTCACCAACTAAGCTAGTTTCCACATTCTGTAAATCAAGCATATTAACTAACAAACACCTAACAGAATATAAATAACACAATAGTTATTTAAATGCATGGATTAATCATTTCATTCAAGTAAGAAAATCATAAATATTCAAATGACACCATGAAAATGTTGCTGTGGCTTGCCTTAGTGCAGATGAGGTTCACAAGCCTTCTGGTGATCCTCAAGACAAGCCTCACCCTCTGAAAATAATTTTAAACACAAAAAGAAAATATCAAGAACACTTCTGAAAATCACCAGAAATTCTAAACAGCTCAGAAAAATCTCATCTTTGGTGAGCT
>NW_025225093.1:135557-136606 GCF_018294505.1 Triticum aestivum
CCAAGAGTACCCAAGTGTTTAATTCCATATGAAAAGATTCAAAAACTCCAAGTTTCAAATTTAATCCAAATAAAAATCAAGCAAATGAGAGAGGGCAAAAACCAGGCTGTCACACAATCCACCACCACACACTGGAGTAGGGTATTACACCACATCGGTGGCCCGAACCAGTATAAGTCTCATGTCTCTCTATGTTGTGTGTTCGTCGAGTTTGTCCGTGAGATCTTAGCGAGCTAGGGCGTGGATCGGTAGGAGGGAAAGAACTTCGCGCGCACCCAGAGCTCGAACCTTAAGGGTTTTGCCGGAACCCGAGATCCGACACAAAGGATCTGCACATGGATAAAGTGATGCTTGTTGAATCCCTTGGTTTCAACTTAATGTCTGTCTCAATGCTTTGTGACTTGAACATGATTGTGATATTTGGAAAATATCGTTGCCTTGTTCTAATGGAATCTGACAAGTCTCTAGTCTTTGAAGGGTACCGGAAAGATGATCTATATATGGTAGATTTCTCAGCAGGACCACAGTTAGCCGTATGTCTTCTGGCAAAAGCTGCAGAGTGCTGGCTCTGGCATCAGAGGCTAGGGCATGCTGGCATGAGGAACCTGTACACAATCGCAAAGAAGAAACACGTCATAGGCATCGAGGGCGTCAAGTTCAAGAAAGATCATCTGTGTGGTGCCCGCGAAGCTGGAAAGATGACTAGGGCCAAACATCCCTCGAAGACAATCATGACGACATCTCAACCCTTCGAGCTGCTACACATGGACTTATTTGGCCCCACTCATTACTCTACTCTTACTACCACTGCCTGCCTCTATGGCTTCGTCATTGTTGATGATTATTAGAGATATACATGGGTGCATATAATCCTCTACAAGAATGAAGTGCAGGATGTCTTCAGGCGCTTCGCAAATCATGCCATGATGAACTATGACATCAAAATCAAGCACATCAAAAGTGACAACGACACAGAGTTCAAGAACACCGGCCTCGATCTTTACCTTGATACATTAGGCATCACTCATGAGTTGTCTGCTCCATACACA
>NW_025225093.1:137080-159362 GCF_018294505.1 Triticum aestivum
GGCTCGCAAAGAGAGCACCTGCCAAATGTGTTAGATGAAGTTCCACCTAGTGAAGCCATCAAGCTCATGGGAACTGGAGAAATCATACCTTCTGAGGCACAGGCTGAAGAGGAACTCATCATCTCTGCACCTAATCAACCTGAAGACAATTCTCAGCCTGAAGTCAATGCTCAAAATGAAGACAATGACCAGCAAGAGCAAAATCTTCGTCCAGTTCATCCTCGTGTTGCAAATGAAGTACAGATTGAGAAGATAATTGGTAGCATCAATGCACCTAGTCCACTCACTCGTTCAAGAGCAACGCAACTGGCAAATTTCTGTGGGCACTTTGCATTTGTATCTATATCTGAACCCAAGAAAGTTGCTGAAGCCTTCATGGAACCTGAATGGATTCAAGCTATGCAAGAAGAGCTTCAACAGTTTGAGCTGAACAATGTGTGGGAATTGGTCAAGCGTCCTGATCCTCGTAAGCACAATGTCATTGGCACCAAATGGATATATCGCAACAAGCAAGATGAGCATGGTCAAGTTGTCAGAAACAAGGCTCGCCTAGTTGCTCAAGGATACACTCAAGTTGAAGGGATTGACTTCGATGAAACATTTGCTCCTATGGCTAGGCTTGAAGCCATTCGCATACTGCTAGCCTATGCAAATCATCACAACATCCTTCTGTATCAAATGGATGTGAAGAGTGCCTTTCTCAATGGCAAGATTGAAGAAGAAGTGTATGTTGCACAGCCACCTGGCTTTGAAGATCCAAAACATCCTGATATGGTATACAAGCTCAACAAGGCACTGTATGGCCTCAAACAAGCCCCTCGTGCTTGGTATGACACACTCAAAGACTTCCTGAAGAGCAAAGGCTTCAAACCTGGTTCCCTGGATCCCACACTCTTCATGAAGACATATGATGGTGAACTGTTTGTGTGCCAAATCTATGTGGATGACATTATCTTCGGCTGCACTAACCAGAAATACAGTGATGAGTTTGGACACATGATGCAAGAGCAATATCAGATGTCCATGATGGGTGAGCTGAAGTTCTTCCTAGGTCTTCCAATCCATCAGCAGAGCAACATCATCTTCATATCTCAAGAGAAATACCTCAAAGACTGCCTGAAGAAGTTTGGAATGCAAGACTGCAAAGGTTACACGACGCCAATGCCAACCAAAAGTCATCTGGGTCCTGACACCAATGGTAAAGAGTTTGATCAAAAGGTATACCGCTCCATGATTGGTTCTTTACTTTATTTATGTGCATCTAGGCCAGATATCATGCTTAGTGTTTGCGTGTGTGCCCGATTCCAAGCGGCACCAAAGGAATCGCATCACTTAGCTGTGAAGTGAATTCTTCGATATTTGGCTTACACCCCAACATTAGGATTATGGTATCCAAAGGGCTCAGAGTTTGATCTAGTTGGATTCTCGAATGCTGATTATGCCGGTGACAAGGTGGATCGCAAGTCTACATCAGGCACATGTCACTTTCTGGTATGATCACTTGTCTGTTGGTCTTCAAAGAAGCAGAACTGTGTATCTCTCTCCACTGCTGAATCTGAATACATTGCTACTGGATCTTGCTGCGCTCAGCTTCTATGGATGAAGCAAACACTCAAGGACTATGGCATCCATCTGAAGCAAGTACCACTCTACTGTTACAATGAAAGCACCATCAAGATTTCCAACAACCCAGTTCAGCACTCGAAGACAAAGCACATTGAAATTCATCATCACTTTCTCAAAGATCATGTCATGAAGGAACATATTGATATCATTCACGTCAACACTGAAGAGCAATTGGCAGATATCTTCACAAAGCCCTTGGATGAGAAAAGGTTCTGCAAGTTGCGGTGTGAGCTAAATATCTTAGAATCCTCAAATGTCCTGTAATTGGACATACATCCTGACACTTATGCATGTTGGTGACTTAGATGTGCAACACACAAAGTAACGTATATCTTCAATCAATGAAGACATACACTCTAAGTGTGAATACATTAATGCAGAATATGACTTCGGAGCGCCATGATAATTGTGCGTCGTGTCTGGGTCTAATACTTCCTATACGGTGGGTAATGCCACCACCCAATCTTTGTGTGAAGTGTTTCATTGGGCGTCTCATTTGCAAAGTCTTCTCATTTTATTTGTCTTCAACATTGATTTGACTTCTGTTATATCTTCACAATGTTTATTTGGTCTTACTTGGATATATACATATATTTGTGTTTTGTCCTCTACAGCATTCACCTATAGCTATGTCTTCTTTTTTGAATCTTTTGATCTAAGTGAATGTGATCGGACCCCAACCTCTTCTATGCTTCTATCTTAAATTCTATTTATCCAAATCATATGCATTCTATCGAAACTGTCAAATGTCTTCTCTGTGTCCTTGTCAGTAGAAGATACAGAGACAAAAGTTACATGTCAGGACCCCGATTCCAAGTCACATCGATCTAGCCGGTAACACCTCATATCACTTTGCGGCCTCACGCACGGTATTCCCACGGGTGTCGCCTTACCATGGCCCGGGACCGTTTGCGCCTTTTGGCTCACGTATATGATAGTGTCGCTAGCATCCATATGACAGAGAACCCGGGCCGACATGACTAGTCGTGAACCCAAAGTGGCACCAACTTACAGGGACATGCATACATGAATCGACATCGAGCATGTCGGTCAGCAGCGTGCGAATCCGGGCTATAGCACTGGGCTAACAGGACTCCGGTGAACCGGGCTGTAGCAGGCTAGGCAGGACTCCGGATGTCACCGCGTGACATTTCCCCGAAGGGACAGACACAGGAACGAAGTGAATCACATGCCGGCCAGTCAAGTGTTCCGGAGCAGTAGTGCTGGGCTAGCAGGACTCCGGTGAACCGGGCTGTAGCGGCCTACTATGGCTCATGGAAGCACAAGACTACATTTCCACATAAGAGAGGCTACCAAGGATAAACAACTAGGTTGTCGGCTCCCACACATACCAAGCATTTCAATCATACACACAATATGCTCGATATGTGTAATACCACATGGCATCACAACAAGACTCTACGACTCAAAGTATTTATTCATTAGGCTCCGAGCAGCGAGATATTACAAGTCTCATGACCCAACATTCAGAGCATACAAGTCAAAGCACATGCGGAAGCTTAACATGTCTGAGTACATACATCTACAAATGAAAAATGCTGAGAAGCCTGACTACCTACCAGATCCTGCCAAGGGCACAAGATCGTAGCTGAGGTATCAAGCTAAACGTCGAAGTCCACACGGAACTACTAGCGAGACTGACGTCTCTCTGCAAAACATAAAATAGGAAAACGTGAGTACAAATGTACCCAGCAAGAATTACATCAGAACTAGCTACATATGCATCAGTATCAACAAAGGGGGTGGTGGAGTTTGACTACAGCAAGCCAGCTTTGACTCAGTGGCTATTCTAAACTATGACTGCAAGTAACAATTTTGAGGTGGCGCACACGAGTCCACATATTCACCATATTAATACACCACTATGGATCCGCTCATGTCTCCCTACGAGACGGCCATCCATAGCACTCACGCTTATTTTGCGAGTTTTAGAGTATCCACTTTCACTAGTCTATGAACTGTACAGGCAACCCAGAAGTCCTTTACCGTGGACACGGCTATTCGAATAGATGATGTTAACCCTGCAGGGGTGTACTTCTTCACACACGCTCTCGCCACTTACCGCCATGTACACGTCATGCATCTCGGCAACCTTCAAGCGGAAGCCTAGCGAGGGTGTCGGCCACGGCCTACCTAAACACTCAAGTCTCTAGTCCAGGTTTATCGCCTATTCAGGTTCCATCCGCAGGGAGTCCGGCCGAAGTTTCCACATACGACCCCGAACGATGTGAGCAGGGTTCCCGAGACACCAAACGGGCGCCCGGTACACCGTGCCACATGCCTACCGCATCACAGCCCACCCCGCGGTCAGCGCTGCGCACGGCCTCCAGCATACTACAAACACCAAAAACTACATGCAACTCCTGGACAGAGGACAAGGGTGGTTAAGAAGCCGAGAGAGTCAATTAAGGATCTCAATGTGTTGTAGTAGCTGTTCATGGATCACAAACACATAACTCAGTTCCTGAGGACGGTTTTAATGAGACAACCCACCGTGTACTCCTACATGGCCTCTCACCGCTACCTTTACCAAATCGTGTTCACACACTTAGCTCTCGATAGTAATACATGTTCACACACCTCCAATTCATCCCCGATGAATCGGACCTGACTCAACTCTAAGCAGTAGCAGGCATGACAAACAAGCATGAATGAGTAGGCACATCAGGGCTCAGACAACTCCTACTCATGCTAGTGGGTTTCATCTATTTACTGTGGCAATGACAGGTCATGCAGAGGAAAAGGGGTTCAACTACCGCAGCATGTAACAGTTGAAACATTGTTGTCCTAATGCAGTAAAAGAGAGCAGGAGCGAGATAGTGGGATTGTATCGGAATGAACAAGGGGGTTTTGCTTGCCTGGCACTTCTGAAGATAGTATAGTTCTTCATCGGTGTCATCGAACTCATCGTTGGAAGCACGTCTATCGAGAGGGGACAAATACCGGCAACAGAGAAGGAAAACACAATCAATGCAATGCACAATATGATGCATGATCATGACATGTCAATATGCTATGTTTTGAGCTAATGCAACTAAATCCAGAAGGGTTTGGGTCATTTTGAACCAAAGGTTCAACCCCAAATTCAAATTATGAATTTAAATAGTGCCTCATCATGATTGCACTAAACAGCAAGGTTAAGTTGCTTGAACATGCATGAAACCAGTGCAGATGCATAGATTGGATTTTTCTGATCATTTGTCATATATAATTTATTTCATTTGGAGTTACGGTTTAATTTCTATGAATTTTAGAAGTTTAAAGCATTTTCTGGAATTTCCTAAATAAGAATAAATCCAGAAAAAGGTTAACTGCGTCAGCATGATGTCGGTGTGACGCCAGCAGGTCAACAGACCGGGTCCAGGTCAAACCTGACCAGTGGGGTCCACTGGTCAGTGAGACAGACACTAATCCCGCGTTGACTCCGACTTTGACCCGCTACGGGGCCCGCTGTCAGCGTCTAATGGTGGTCCAGCTGGCGGGATTAGTGCTAATGACGAGGCCACATCGGCACTCGCCGGAGTTTGGCCGGGAGCGACCAAAACTGCGGCGGAAACTCGTCGGAGAAGCGCGACAGGCGGCGCCTGGACGCGCGGAGACCACCGGGGCGTAGCCCGTGCTCTCCCGCATCCAGAGGGGCAGGTGGGTGGCTGCGGGGGCGCCGGAGCTCGCCGGAACAGAGCTCGCGGCGGCGACCGGAGCTCAGCTCGAGCGGGCGCACGACTGCAGGGCACGGGGAAGCCGTATGAGGTGTGCCCGGGCCTCCTGGGTCCTCTTGGAGCTCGTCTACAAGCTCGGACGCAGCGTACGGTAGGCAGAACGACGGCGGCGACATGGCCGTGCGGCGGCGACCTTCGCGCACGGCGGCTCTAGTGGTGGAGGACGCGCAGAGCGTCGAGAATAGAGGCGGAACGGAGAGGGGCTCACCCCGGTTCCAGCAGAGGCGACGAGGAGGGCGGGGACGCGCTATGGCCGGCGAATCGTCGGAGACGGCGCCGGTGCCGAAGCTTGGAGACGATGCCGATGGCGGTGCTGTGAGGTCTCCCAGCTTGCATGGCTCGGTGGAGAGGACAACGGCGACGTGGCGGAGGTCTCGGGCACGTCAGAGGGGCGAGGAGCAGGCGGTGGCCACGGCACCGACGAGCGGCGGCGGCGGTTGCGCTCGGGCGCGAGAGGGAGAGAGAGCAGAAGAGAGGAGAAGCACGGGAGAGAGTGAGAGAGTCAGGGGCTAGCACGTGGCATCTCCCAGAGGTGTTCAGGCAAGCAGGCAGAGAGGAGGTGGCCAGGGCGCGTGCCCGCGCGCGGCGACCACGCGTGCGCGTCCTCCTGGCAGGAGCTTGAGGACGGTGGCGCTGGTGGGCTGGGCTGGCCAACTGGGCCGGCCAGGTGGGCTTTGGTGGGCGCCATGTAAGTTCTAGGTGAGTCTCTGCTCTTTTCCTTTTCTTTCTCTTTTCTAATTCTGACATTTGTTTCTGGACTTAGTAAAAATGGCTAGGCACTTTCAAAAATCATGCAACTAACTGAGGTCACTGTTTGGAATATTTACAACAGTAAACATTTCAGTTTGTGATTATTTGGACATTTAAAATATTTTATAACATTTAAATGCCCAAATGCAAATAGAGTATGATTTCATTCAGAGCCCAAATAGGTCATGGAAAAATGTCCATCACCTCTGGTTACTGTTTCCAGCATTTCCCAAAAATGATGAACATTTTTGAAAGCCATTTGGATTTAATGAAAATATTTTAGTTGAACCTAGTGAATTCCTTTGATGCTAGGGTTTAGGCAATCCCCCTTTCAAGTTTCTTTCAAACTTAACCATGATGCACACATGAAGCTAGCCTAGTGCATTGCCAGAAGCTAGGGATGTGACAACTCACCCCCACTAAACAAGAATCTCGTCCCGAGATTCAAGAGGTGAGGTAAGAAGACAGAGGGGATACAAGCTAACATGATCTTCGTGATCCATTGCTTCAGATCGATCTTGGCGTCCTTCCTTTCGAGATCTTCATCCAACACGATGACGACGGACAGGAACTCTACAGGAATCGATCTTCTCGAAGATCGGGCAACTCAAGATCAACTCTTGGGGTGAGATATAAAACATCTCTTGAGCTGAGACATGAAACATACATTCAGGGGATGGGGTGTAACAGATGATGATGGTCCACTAGGTAGGCAACAAATCCACGCTCGATCACGACGTAGCGAGGAGTTAACTGCCATGATTCCATAACGTGACACCTTAGGGAAGGTGACTCGTAGAATTATTCCCTTAAGTGGCAAAAATAATTACTTTTGATGCATAGATCATTGAAACTCTCTATACCAGCCTGAGGAAAATCACAATCGATCATTTGAAGGAATTCGAAAGAATGGCATACTCAGTTTGGAAAGGAAACTAGAGTTATAGGACAACTCGGCAAATGGAAGGCACATTCCAATTGATACCGAGGGTGTAACCTAGTGTCTGAGCGTGCTCTCAAGAACTTGAGCATTTCCATACTCATCAAGGTTTTACCAACATCCATGCCGAGTATCCTGGTAGCACATCTTACTACCATGATGAATAGTGATGGACAATGCAGATGCAAAGGAAGACAACACTTTCTCAGATTTCACCTTAGCGAGGCCAAGGAAACGAAATCTGGATGATCGACCGAGAGACATTTAGCACTCCGCTTCTAATGTTCTCCTTGATGTTCTAGATACCACGGTTATACTTAAAAAAACATCAACATGGCCATCAAGTAAAGGTCGGACTTCGGGAGCACAAAATCCATAAGGAATAACTTCTAGAATAAGTCATGCGAAATCCTCATGGGAAGTGACCAAACGGCTTAATCAAGATACTACAATAATAGTGCTTCCAGCTAGGTGCGTCCACTTCACTGGAACCTATATCATAGTTCTTGGAAGAAGTTCCAACCATCATATCTGCCTGAGATTCAAATCTGGTTGGTAACAGGATAATTCAGACAACGTGTCTGGAAAAGAAAGTTTGCAACACAAACTGATGAGATGATGTTGCGAGATTCTCGGGAGATGAGCTACGATAGCAAGCTCCAAAACATGAGTTGGTTCTGCTACATACATGTGAACACGCTGTCCAAGACAAGCATGACCACGTAGAAGTCTTACAACAAAACACTACCGAGTTCAGGTGAGGAACCATCATTAATGATATTGAAGTCTCCACGCGGAAGTCTAAAGGATTAACACTTTAGAACAGACTCCTATATCTTGAACAAATCAATCAGTGGCTTGGTGTGCTAGGGATTACACATGGAGTGGAGGTAGCGAGCCTATCAAACCATGGAATACTTCGCACATGCATGACTGACTTGGGATGATTTCGGAGAAAGCAAAAACAATCTTTCTCAATTCACGGCGACAACTTGCACCTAATGCACGTGAACTTGGAGAAAGTCACTTCTTACACCAAACATGTATTTCATGAACGGGACATGAAGATAATGCTTACAAAAGTTTCCAGTACTAGCTTGATGTTCAACATGAATCATGGAGGAGACAAGATGCTGCTGATGGGCTCAATAGCAACTCATCGGAATTTCCATATTACTAGACTTCCACCATCATGTGAACAATGTGATAGTATTGGTCAGACCAAAAGATGTAATGGTGTATGCTCGAGGAATCAACCACGAGTAAGACAACATTACGAATATCGTTGGTTCTAACTTGATTTGGCGATAGCCCACACTCAAATCAAGGTTTGGACAAGACAATAGATTCAACAACTGATCACGGGGATCAGTCGATGAAGACATCATCTTTCTTCAACACACACACACACACTCAAGGATATCCCTTAGTGATGAACTAAGTCGGACAAGCTTTCATCTTCCAACCCTCCAAGTTGTTGTTTAGCTTAACCAACTAGCTCGGGGGTATCCAACACAGATTCTTGGAGAATGGATGGTTTAGAGAAAAACCAACATGATCACGAACTCAGCATAGCGATCAGGGAACAACCTGGTAATACTTCCGAGAAGATATTCGGAAAATCACGAACCACCGATATGTTATTAAGCTCGAGAACAATCTTGCTTTTCAGGGCAAGACGATATGATCAAGGAGCAAGGGATTGTCACAATCTTAACTCATTGGTCGATGAGTGCACCCGGAAATATGGACTAGGTAGCACGATCAATCTTAGGATGATGATTCAATAACCAACACGCTAAGAATGAGAGTATTGTCCATTAATTACTAAGCAACGGAGTTGCTAGGAGTATTGATTTCGCACATCACAGTACACTTGTTGGCATTCCGGTTACAATAACATGGAACCAAGGAATGAACAATGATGGCAAGAAGTATTACTGCGTCAAGAATTCATAAGAGGTGGTGCAATTCTCATGACAATCCTGACATAAAGGGGGTAATACTCCAGGGTAGAACAGAGCAAAAGCTGGATTGTCATTTGATCTGCAGAACACAACTACTTTGACCCAATCCTGGATATGGATGAGGTGCTGGAGTTTGTTTCTCCTAGTCATTCTGAAATATAATGGCTTAACGGACCACAAGAATAATAAGCATCGATAACACGGATGCACAATTACTCCTGACTATCAATTGACAGACGATGGTCGGAATACAAATGAAGAGGGATAACTCAAGGGGACATATATCTTTCTGAGTTGTGGATGCATAGATTAATATGTCGAACCAAGTTCAACAAGTTTCTTCCAGATAACCCATGTAGAAAGGTAGAACTGGCAGAATCACAATTATAAATGGAGAACTCATCGAGGGCACTCCTGTTGTGATCCTTTGATCCAACAAACTTCTGCCATAAGTGGTTCATAGTATTTGGAAGAAGGAAATACCACGGACCTCGAGGACTAATGCAAAGGTTACTAATATCCTAAAGGAACTAGCAACACTATCAACATGAAGTAAGTAGGGCGAATCTCGAGTTAAGTAACCCAGGAATAGAATGCCTACTAACCAAGTGGCATCACGGACTGCTTTCGAGAATAATGGCCAGAATCATCACACTGGGAACACAAGACATGGCTAGATTACTAGGTGATCCTCTAAGACACCTAGGGGTCATAATAATAGCTCCAACATATATGTTGAGGCAACAGAGTACCTCAACTCACCCATTAGTGTGGTTAAACTGGCCCAAAGGAACATCAGAAAAGGAAAGAAGGGAGTTGCAAATGCATCAGAATATTTCGAAACCTGGGATGACTCGGACAGCATAACGGTTGTAAATGCTCAAAAATATTTGGGACATCCTGCAAAAAATGGTGGCATAACCACTTAACATTGCAATATCAAGGTTCTAAGGCCAGCTATGAACACACGGAAGTAGTAGAAACTGAACTGAGACTTGAATCCATCAATCCTATAAATCTATGGATTAGTAACACATCATCCTGATAGATAGATGAGAAGGCCTAGTTCTTAATCCCCGTATAAAAGAAGAGGCTGTCTCAGATCAGAAGGGCGGAAGGTATAAGGAGTAAAAAGAGCCTTACGTGCCCTTCCCCAATCAATTCCCATACATAACTAAAGCATTTCTAGACACAACTTTGGCCAGTTTGGCTTGGTAATCCTACAGGCAGTCATGCTCTGATACCAAAGCTGTTAGGACCCCGATTCCAAGTCACATCGATCTAGCTGGTAACACCACATATCACTTTACGGCCTCACGCACGGTATTCCCACGGGTGTCGCCTTACCTTGGCCCGGAACCGTTTGCGCCTTTTGGCTCACATATATTATAGTGTCGCTAGCATCCATATGACAGAGAACCCGGGCTGACATGACTAGTCGTGAACCCAAAGTGGCACCAACTTACGGGGACATGCATACATGAATCAACATCGAGCATGTCGGTCAGCAACGTGCGAATCCGGGCTGTAGCACTGGGCTAACAGGACTCCGGTGAACCGGCCTGTAGCAGTCTAGGCAGGACTCCGGATGTCACCGCGTGACATTTCCCCGAAGGGACAGACACAGGAATGAAGTGAATCACATGCCGGCCAGTCAAGTGTTCCGGAGCAGTAGTGCTGGGCTAGCAGGACTCCGGTGAACCGGGCTATAGCGGACTACTATGGCTCATCGAAGCACAAGACTACATTTCCCCATAAGAGAGGCTACCAAGGATAAACAACTAGGTTGTCGGCTCCCACACATACCAAGCATTTCAATCATACACACAATATGCTCGATATGTGTAATACAACATGGCATCACAACAAGACTCTATGACTCAAAGTATTTATTCATTAGGCTCCGAGGAGCGAGATATTACAAACATGGGTCTCATGACCCAACATTCAGAGCATACAAGTCAAAGCACATGTGGAAGCTTAACATGTCTGAGTACATACATCTACAAATGAAAAAGGCTGAGAAGCCTGACTATCTACCAGATCCTGCCGAGGGCACAAGATCGTAGCTGAGGTATCAAGCTAAACGTCGAAGTCCACACGGAACTACTAGCGAGACTGGCGTCTCTCTGCAAAACATAAAATAGGCAAACGTGAGTACAAATGTACCCAGCAAGACTTACATCAGAACTAGCTACATATGCATCAGTATCAACAAAGGGGGTGGTGGAGTTTGACTGCATCAAGCCAGCTTTGACTCAGTGGCTATTCTAAACTATGACTGCAAAGTAACTCTTCTGAGGTGGCGCACACGAGTCCACATATTCACCATATCAATACACCACTATGGATCCGCTCCCGTCTCCCTACGAGAAGCCATCCATAGCACTCACGCTTATCTTGCGAGTTTTAGAGTATCCACTTTCACTTGTCTATGAACTGTACAAGCAACCCAGAAGTCCTTTACCGTGGACACGGCTATTCGAATAGATGATGTTAACCCTGCAGGGGTGTACTTCTTCACACACGCTCTCTCCACTTACCGCCATGTACACGTCATGTATCTCGACAACCTTCAAGTGGAAGCCTGGCGAGGGTGTCGGCCACGGCTTACCTAAACACTCAAGTCTCTAGTCCAGGTTTATCGCCTATTCAGGTTCCATCCGCAGGGAGTCCGGCCGAAGTTTCCACATACGGCCCCGAACGATGTGAGCAGGGTTCCCGAGACACCAAACGGGCGCCCGGTACACCGTGCCACGTGCCTATCGCATCACAGCCCACCCCGCGGGTCAGCTCTACGCACGACCTCCAGCATACTACAAACACCAGAAACTACTTGCAACTCCTAGACAGTGGACAAGGGTGGTTAAGAAGCCGAGAGAGTCAATTAAGGATCCCAATGTGTGGTAGTAGCTATTCATGGATCACAAACACAGAACTTAGTTCCTGAGGACGGTTTCAATGAGACAACCCACCGTGTACTCCTACATGGCCTCTCACCGCTACCTTTACCAAATCATGTTCACACACTTAGCTCTCAATAGTAAGACATGTTCACACACCTCCAATTCGTCCCCAATGAATCAGACCTGACTCAACTCTAAGCAGTAGCAGGCATGACAAACAAGCATGAATGAGTAGGCACATCAGGGCTCAAACAACTCCTACTCATGCTAGTGGGTTTCATCTATTTACTATGGCAATGACAGGTCATGCAGAGGAAAAGGGGTTCAACTACCGCAGCATGTAACAGTTGAAAGGTTGTTGTCCTAATGCAGTAAAAGACAGCAGGAGCGAGAGAGTGGGATTGTATCGGAATGAACAAGGGGGTTTTGCTTGCTTGGCACATCTGAAGATAGTATAGTTCTTCATCGGTGTCATCGAACTCATCATCGGAAGCACGTCTATCGATAGGGGACAAATACCGGCAACAGAGAAGGAAAACACAATCAATGCAACGCACAATATGATGCATGATCATGACTTGTCAATATGCTGTGTTTTGAGCTAATGCAACTAAAACCACAAGGGTTTGGATCATTTTGAACCAAAGGTTCAACCCCAAATTCAAATTATGAATTTAAATAGTGCCTTATCATGTTTGCACTAAACAGCAAGGTTAAGTTGCTTGAACATGCATGAAACGAGTGCAGATGGATAGATTGGATTTTTCTGATCATTTTTCATATATAATTTATTTCATTTGCAGTTACAGTTTAATTTCTATGAATTTTAGAAGTTTAAAGCATTTTCTGGAATTTCCTAAATAAGAATAAATCCAGAAAAAGGTTAACTGCGTCAGCATGACATCGGTGTGACGCCAGCAGGTCAACAGACCGGGTCCAGGTCAAACCTGACCAGTGGGGTCCACTAGTTAGTGAGACAGACACTAATCCCGCGTTGACTCCGGCTTTGACCCGCTACGAGGCCCGCTGTCAGCGTCTAATGGTGGTCCAGCTGGCGGGGTTAGTGCTAATGACGAGGCCACATCGGCCCTCGCCGGAGTTTGGCCAGCGGCGACCAAAACTGCAGCGGAAACTCGTCGGAGAAGCGCAACAGGCGGCGGCTGGATGCAAGGAGACCACCGGGGCGTAGCCCGTGCTCTCCCGCATCTAGAGGGGTAGGTAGGTCGCTGCGGGGGCACCGGAGCTCGCCGGAACAGAGCTCGCGGCGGCGGCCGGAGCTCGGCTCGAGCGGGCGCATGACTGCAGGGCACGGAGAAGCCGTATGAGGTGTGCCACGGCCTCCTGGGTCCTCTTGGAGCTCCTCTACGAGCTCGGACGCGGCGTACGCTAGGCAGAACGATGGCGGCGACATGGCCGTGCGGCGCCGAGCTTCGCGCACAGCGGCTCTAGTGGTGGAGGACATGCGGGGCATCGAGAATAGAGGCGAAACGGAGAGGGGCTCACCCCGGTTCCAGCAGAGGCGACGAGGAGGGCGGGGACGCGCTATGGCCGGCGAATCGTCGGAGACGGCGCTGGTGCTGAAGCTTGGAGATGATGCCGATGGCGATGCTGTGAGGTCTCCCGGCTCGCATGGCTCGGTGGAGAGGAGGAGGACGACATGGCGGAGGTCTCGGGCACGTCAGAGGGGTGAGGAGGAGGCGGTGGTCGCGGCAACGACGAGCGACGGCGGCGGTTGTGCTCGGGCGCGAGAGGGAGGGAGAGCAGAAGAGGGGAGAAGCATGGGAGAGAGTGAGAGAGTCAGGGGCTGGCGTGTGGCATCTCCTAGAGGTGTCCGGGCAAGCAAGCAGAGAGGAGGTGGCCAGGGCGCGTGCCCGCGCGCGGCGACCACGCGCGCGCGTCCTCCTGGCAGGAGCTTGAGGACGGTGGCGCTGGTGGGCTGGGCTAGCCAACTGGGCCGGCCAGGTGGGCTTTGGTGGGCGCCAGGTAAGTTCCAGGTGAGTCTCTGCTCTTTTCCTTTTCTTTCTCTTTTCTAATTCTGACATTTGTTTATGGACTTAGTAAAAATGGCTAGGCACTTTCAAAAATCATGCAACTAACTGAGGTCACTGTTTGGAATATTTACTACAGTAAACATTTCAGTTTGTGATTATTTGGACATTTAAAATATTTTATAACATTTAAATGCCCAAATGCAAATAGAGTATAATTTAATTCAGTGCCCAAATAGGTCATGGAAAAATGTGCATCACCTTTGGTTACTGTTTCCAGCATTTCCCAAAAATGATGAACATTTTTGAAAGCCATTTGGATTTACTGAAAATATTTTAGTTGAACCTAGTGAATTCCTTTGATGCTAGGGTTTAGGCAATCCCCATTTCAAGTTTCGTGACATTACCAGAAGCTAGGGATGTGACATTACATCTGTTTTAAATGCTAAATCCTTATTGCCTGAAACCCAGAGAAGCCGGAACGACCACCCGACAGTCCAGGCGTGCGTGGGAACATGGAACAACTTCCAATGTGTTGCATGTTTGCCACGTGTCCCTCAGATGTGAACCGCCAGGGGCACCTACGTAATTGCGTTGTGTTGTCCCTCTCCTTATAAATACACATCACATCACGGTCAAAATCTTTCTTCCACCTATCCACCTCGCACAAACCCTAGCGCCACCGCTAGCTCTCGACGACGCGGGCGACAAAACGCTTAGCTACCGCGACCTCACTGACGCCGTCCTCACGCCGGCCGCGGACCTCGTCTTCTCCGCCGCCGCCATAGGTGTCTTCCGTCGCCAAGTTAGGGCACGGAAGATTGAACTGCTCGGCCTCCTACTCTGCTCCGTCTAGCAGTTCTTCGTGTGGTAAATAAAATCTCCTTTTACTGTCCTTTTTGATCCGATAGATTCATCCTTCCTCACCAAAACTAGTTTCTGTGCCTACAAATTTGGATCTATTCTGTTCTGCATCTCATACCATGCCTGAAATATCCATTTATGCTTCACAAGTAGTTAGATTCCTCACTTGTACCTATTCTTGGATTCGTACAAATCTCGAACCAACTCTCAACACATAAGTGAATGTCTTCGCACTATGAGGTCAATGTCTTCAAACTGATTTATCTTCAAAATCTTCTGAGAATCCATATGACCTCTTCCCCTTCCCTCGCATCTCTAATGCTGTCACAGGTACATGTCCGTGGGAGAATCCCTTGGTTCTCATAGTCTGCATTCATTTGCAGAGTTCCTACAGCATCACATTCATTCACCATCTGTAAGTTCCTGTCTGACCAGCAAGCGGAAGCCATTCACTGTACTGAAGCCATTCTGTTTGATTACAATGGCCACAGAAAAGTCAGCAAGAAAAGGCGGCAGGAAGTGCCATGGGGATACATCAAAGGATTTTCCTGAAGATCTCTATGAGTTGTACAAGACTGATCCTGAAGAGGATTACAATCAGCGCAAAACACGAATCCAATGGATTCAAAGATATTGGGCTGAGCAATGGTTCAAATACAGGTTTGTGACCAAGGAGTATGCTGAGAAGAATGCCATCAAGTGTCCTTGGGGTGATATTCTCTTTCAAAATCTTCAACCCAAGAACAGATCTAAAGCCATTGCTCAGGATTTCTACCCTTGTATGGTCCGTGGACCACAGCCTGCCAATGCCGACCCATCATCATTGCTATGGTGTCGTGATGATAATCTATTCAAGCGCAATTTTCGGACTGCAAAGGCATCTGCCAAAGAGAACAAGAAATCACTTGGATTAGACTTCAACTCCGGTCCATCTGCTCCTCGAGCTGATGGCACCCGTGATGCTGAACCCAATATTGTCGGGCCCTTCTACAACCTCGAAGGTCTCATCACACACATTGCTGTTCAGGGGGCAGCCGTGGAGCACTCTGCAGACGACGCTGATTCTGATGAAGCGCCTGCTCCACCTAAGCCAAAGAAGCAGAAGAAACCAAAGGCTTCAAAGCCCTCCACTGCACCTAAAGCTTCGCGTGCGAAGCCTCTGGCCACTGCACCTCCTGAAGCCAGTGTGCAGTCTGAAGATCTTTCTCGCATCTCCAAGACCGAGAAGAAGAAGAAGCCCATCCAGATTTCTGGTCAAGTATTGACCCCTACTCCCATTCTGAGGAATGAGAATGAAGCCATTGATCTGTCAAGTGACGAAGATCTTGGCGATGATGCTCTTGAGCTGTTGATAAAGAGCAAGCAAGAGGCGGAGATCTTCAACGATCTGCTCCTCTTTGATGTGGACATCTTAAATAACTTCTTTGATGAGTGGTTTGAGAACCTAGACCTCAGCATTGATGATCTTCAGCTTCCAATTGGCATCAGTGTCTCTTTCCACAGTGCCATTGCAAATGAGCTAGCTCTGGCTCAGAAAATTGTCGAACTGAAGCACAAGATTGATCATGAGAAATTCCAATTCAAGAAGAACGTGGCCAATCTCAGTGTAGCTGATGTCCAACGCTTCAAGCAGATGTTGCATGAGCTCAAAGTGCAGTTTCACAGAAATGTGAAGCAGCAAAAGGATCAAGAGAACGGATGAAGCTCTCCGCCAGCAAGTGTGTGCAAGTTCGTAACGAAGCTAAAAAGCGCAAAGCTCTTGGGCGTCCAGGCATCGACCCCAAGATGGCTGCCAAGAAGAAGAAGCCTGCTGTGGCTCAAGCTGAAGCTTCAAGGCGGGAAGAACCTCGCATTGTGTTCCCCGCCAGCATGACAGGCATGAAGCCTAAGGTCCCCACAGTAGCTTCAGAACTCAGGAAAACAAGGGCAGCTGAGGCCGAAGCCAGGAAGCGCAAGATCAAGAATGCCACTGATGATGCACCACAGACCAAGAAGCGGAAGACAAAGTCTTCCAAGAAAGATCGGGCTGCTCCCACAGAGCTCCTCTTTGTCGAGCCAATCTCTGTTGCTCGTCCTGCATCCGAACTCCAAGAGTGCCAGTTAATTGTTCATGAGCCTGCTACCACAGAGGCTCCTGAAGCTGAAGACATTCCAGCTGTTGACCCCACCGCAGCTGAAGACATTGGTCCTCAAGACAATGTAGATGATGATGAAGTCCTTCCTCAGATAGAGCACCAAATGGTATCATCGCCTGTTCTCACAAACAGCGAACTCATCAGCATTGGTCGTCCTCTGACGCCAATTGCTCAGGATGATGCATGGGCTGATCGCCCTCAAGACTCTCCCCATTGAGAAGAATCACCAAGTACTCCCCCACCTCAAGTCACCACTCCGGTGCTTGATGATGACGACTATGTGGTCCAGCCAACTCCCTCTCCAAAAGTGTCGCCCGTAATCCGTAGGCTTCGCAAAGGACCAAGGCCACAAGTCGCTTTGTCGAGCATTCCAGAAGGAGAAGAGCACCACAACCCAGTGGCACGACAAGTGTTTCCTAACGCCACTCCAACTGTGAACGTCTCTGAGTCTGAAGCCAAAGCTGTTGAAGACATTCCGGCTGCATCAGCCGATGATCAAGAAGAACACCATCAAGAAGAAGAGCGTGTTGCCACACCCCCTACCATCCAAGAACCTGTTCTCGAGGAGAACATGTCTTTGTCCGATCCTCTAGCTACTCAAGTGGAGGTTAACAATACTGAGGCGGCCACCCACAACACTACTGAAGCCAATGACGTTGTCATGGCTGAAGCTAATGGGGCGCCTGAAGTGAATACGGTGCCTGAAGCCAATGCTACACCTGAAGCCAATGTTGCACCTGAAACCATTGTGCAACTTCAAGCCCATGTCAATGCCGATGCTCCTGTACCACCTCTAAGGCCTCACACAATTGAGCTGGCATTTGATCGCGGTCAACCTGTCATGGTTCGATGGCCTATTCTGGTTCCTCCTCCTGCTGCTGGACCACAATTTGACTATCATGTCGAGCACATGCCTCAGGTCCAGAAGCCAAAGCCCAGGCTGCCAAGGTTTCCAGGTATGGCAACTTCACCAGGATCATTCAATGTGAATGGCTTCATTGCACACAATACCTTCTTTGATAGCTCCAAGAACCCATATTCGAAGCCAAGGATTTCATCAGATCGGTTCTGGAGCTATCGGCATCACAGTTACTATTCTTGTGTCCTATACAATCAAGGGCACATTTTTCCCCATATGCGACTAGACTGTGAAGCCATTGCTGGCCTGCCCTGCTTGGAAGAAGCCCTCGACTGCTTCAGAGATGCTGGCCTTCTACAGTTTGTAACCGACAAGGAAAATTGGAATGAAGAACTTCTGCTGCAATTCTATGCAACTCTTCACATTCGCGGCTACAACAGGGATCTGAAGACTTGGGTCCTTGAGTGGATGACAGGCAATGTGCACCACGAAGCCAAAGCTCTTGATATTATTGAGCTCACTGCCTTGCCCACTCCAGGTGAACTCTATGAACCTGGTTGTCAGCTTCACCGCAATGCTTTGGAGAGCATATTCCAGAAGCCTGAGCCGAATATGAGCCAAATGCTGAGTATGATGAAGCCACTGCCTAGAGATGCTGACTATCCTACGGAATTCTTTGTTGAAGACCTAGAGTATCTGCCCCGCACTATCTATCATATCATCAGGCAAACTCTATGGCATGTCAAAGGACATTCTCCAGCAGCTAAGCTAGAAGGCGCAATGAAGACATTGGTTTTCTATATCTTCAATGGCATCAGTTTCAATGCTCAAGACTTCTTCATCAGGCAATTGGCTGCATCCGGATCTGATCTTTTTGGTCTGAAGTTTTATGCTCCATGGGTAATGCGCCTCATCAAACTTCACTCTGCTATCAACTATCAGTCCTCTGCGCGCAATCATCTCATATTCTTGCCAGAGGTTGATCTGTCTGTCGAAGCCATATACCCAGAGCCTGCCAAGGAGCCAATTTATCTTCACAACGCCGATCAGTGATAACCCACAAGTATAGGGGATCAATTGTAGCCTCTTACGATAAGTAAGAGTGTCGAACCCAAGGAGGAGCTAAAGGTAGAACAAATATTCCCTCAAGGTCTATCGACCACCGATACAACTCTACGCACACTTAACGTTCACTTTACCTAGAACAAGTATGAAAGTAGAAGTACTTTGTAGGTGTTTTTGGATAGGTTTGCAAGATAATAAAGAGCGCGTAAATAAAAAGTAGGGGCTGTTTAGATAAAGACACAACTAAATTAGTTTTAGTAGAGAGCTTTTTGTTACGAGAAAGTTATTTGTCCCTAGGCAATTGATAACTAGACTGGTAATCATTATTGCAATTTTATTTGAGGGAGAGGCATAAGCTAACATACTTTCTCTTCTTGGATCATATGCACTTATGATTGGAACTCTAGCAAGCATCCGCAACTACTAAAGATCATTAAGGTAAAACCCAACCATAGCATTAAAGCATCAAGTCCCCTTTATCCCATACGCAAACAACCTACTTACTCGGGTTTGTGCTTCTGTCACTCACGCCACCCACCATAAGCAAATCATGAACATATTGCAAACCCTACAGCGGGAATCCCTCACGCTTGCGCGACACGGAGAGCACCATAGGACAGCACCAATAATAAAACATGAAACTCAAACCAATCACGATCATCAATTAACTCATAGGACAAAACGGATCTACTCAAACATCATAGGATAGCCATACATCATTGGGAAATAATATATAGCGTTGAGCACCATGTTTAAGTAGAGATTGTAGTGGGTAGAAGAGGGGTTACACCGCTGCATAGAGGGGGGAAGAGTTGGTGATGATGGTGGTGAAGTTGTTGGTGAAGATTGTGGTGATGATGATGGCCCCCGGTGGCACTCCAGCGCCACCGGAAGCGAGGGGGAGAGAGCCCCCCTCCTTCTTCTTCTTCCTTGACCTCCTCCCTAGATGGGAGAAGGGTTTCCCCTCTGGTCCTTGGTCTCCATGGCATGGGAGGGGCGAGAGCCCCTCCGAGATTGGATCTGTCTCTCTGTCTCTCTCTGTTTCTGCGTTCTCACATCTGGCCTTTCACTGTTTCATTTATAACCGGAGATCTGTAACTCCGATTGGGCTGAATTTTGGACACGATCTCTATCCGGAAATTAGCTTTCTTGCGGCGAAAGAAGTGCTCCAACCGCCTTAAGGGGTGGCCACGAGGGTCCAGGGCGCGCCCCCTGCCTCGTGGCCCCCTCGGGCATCGTATCGCGTTGATTCTTCTTCCCAAATATCACAAATATTCCGAAAAAAATCTCCGTCAGTTTTTATCCCGTTTGGACTCCGTTTGGTATGGGTTTTCTGCGAAACAAAAAACATGCAACAAACAGGAACTGGCACTGGGCACTGGATCAATATGTTAGTCCCAAAAATAATATAAAAAGTTGCCAAAGTATATGAAAGTTGTAGAATATTGGCATGGAATAATCAAAAATTATAGATACGATGGAGATGTATCAATCACCAAAGCTTCACTCAACCTATTGAAGGAGTTCTTGCTGCAACTCGTGTTTATCCTTTGGCTGGCAATACACATGCACCTCATTGTGCCCATACTGAAGCCACTGAGAGTACCATTGCTCAAAGGCCTCGGAAGTGATCTCGCGTTCTCAATGACCGAGAGCTTCTCGTTGCCCTGCATCAAAAACAGGATAAGCATCATGACTGGCTGAAGCGTCAGATGCAAAGCCTCTTGGTGGATGTCAATCGCATTCGCAATCTTGCCACCACGAATGCCTTTGTCACGCATGAAACCTGTCGGCGGTCGTGGAAGAGTCTAACATTGCTGAGCTCGGAAGATGATCTCCAACAAGATGGCTTCACAGAGAGATTCAAGTTTGATTCCACTCCTCCCAGGAATGTTGTATTGCATCGGACTGCCTCACTCCAAGACTCTAACTACTCATCCTCAGCGGCAACTGTCAATGCCATAATCATTGATGACGAAGACGATGCTACTTCACCAGCTACAACTTCGCCTCGAATCGACACTGCACCAAGTTCTTCTGCACCACCGGACCTCAACGACGACCCAACAGCTTCACCTACTCCTCATGGGGACGAGTAGACGCTCTATGTCTTCAAACCTTTTTGGTCCTTACTGACAAAAGGGGGAGAAGCATATGAGTTGATAGTCTTCAAGCGGGTCCATATGGGTGGTTACTGTACTTTTGCCAAGTGTTTACAACTCTTGCTTTTGATACATTTGGTTCTTTGAGTTGTAACACTTAAACTTGATGGTCGTCTGCTACCTTTTCTGTCAACTATGTGATGCGATGATAAATTCCGCATGTGCGATGATAAATTCAGCATGAAGTCATTTTGCAGATGTCCATTTTTCATTATGCATGTCATTATCTTCGTTATATCTTTTCATGCATGATGAATTGTCTTCATAAGTTGAAGAGGATCTCCACAAGTACAACCTGCCATGTGCATTTGCATTCCAAAGCAAAACACTTATATGCACATCTTCAGGGGGAGCCTTTTGCTACTTATGAAGACAATACCTCAAGCCTTTACAATTTCACATACTTTTACCCCCGTTGAAAACTTCAACCAGTTTGTCATCAATCACCAAAAAGGGGGAGATCGTAAGTGCATCTAGTGCCACCCCTAGTTGGTTTTGGAGTTTTGACGACAAACCTGGTTGAGGGACTAATGTGTTGGTGAGAATTGCAGGATAACACAGGTAGTAGTCCCTCATTGATTCGGTTTACCTACCGGAGATGACCCCTAAAAATGTGTGAAGACATTGAAGACAATGGTCGTATGTGAAGATATTCACAATGAAGATTATGACTCGAGAAGACATTCACGTGAAGACTATGGAGTGCAAAGACATAGCTGTTTCGTAGTTTCCTTTTCTTCTTTGTTGAGTCATAGAAACCACCATACTGTTAAGTGGGGTCCCAGTGAACAAAGTTAGAGTGACTGAAGTGATGCTCAACCAAATCCTAAGTCTTCGAGCGAAGACAATGAGAGCAAATCTTATCCAGAGCTGGATAAGTCAGCTTTACTTGTAGCCCAAGTCAAGCTGCCGCGTGTGTTTGAAATCTGACTGTTGGAACACGTGTCAGTTCCTTAGTGACCCAGGGTCATTTCGGACAAATCAAGTTGGGTTGCCTAGTGGCTATAAATAGCCCACCCCCTACACCATAAATTGGTGGCTGCTCAGAGTTAGTGCACGGCTTTTGTCGCTTGAGAGCAACCCACCTCGAAGCCTTTGAGAGAGGGAAATCCTTGCGAGGACAAAGCCCAAAACACCCAGAGCCAAAGAGTGTTAGGCATCACTGAAGTCCTTCTGTCCGCGTGACCTGAAGACTTGTTACACTTGAGGACTGTGAATCCTCCAGCCGGTTAGGCGTCGCGTTCTGAGCATCCAAGAGTCATTGTGGATTGCCGGTGAAC
>NW_025225094.1:0-2373 GCF_018294505.1 Triticum aestivum
AATAAAATGGCAAGGGTGAAGTGGGGGAGTGGAAAACGAGAGGCAAATGGCAAATAATATAATGCGAGGGATAAGAGTTTGTGATGGGTACTTGGTATGTCTTGACTTGTGCGTAGACTCCCCGGCAACGGCGCCAGAAATGGCTCGTTGACGGGAGATCAAATCTTGACTTGACTTGGTGTAAGCCTCCCCGGCAATGGCGCCAGAAATCCTTCTTGCTACCTCTTGAGCACTGCGTTGGTTTTCCCTTGAAGAGGAAAGGGTGATGCAGCAAAGTAGCGTAAGTATTTCCCTCAGTTTTTGAGGACCAAGGTATCAATCCAGTAGGAGGCCACGCTCAAGTCCCACGCACCTACACAAACAAATAAGAACCTTGCAACCAACGCGATAAAGGGGTTGTCAATCCCTTCACGGCCACTTGCAAAAGTGAGATCTGATAGAGATGATAAGATAATATTTTTGGTATTTTTATGATAAAGATAAAAAGTAAGGATTGGAAAATAAACGGTAATAGAAATAACTTGCTGACGAAAGATTAATATGATGGAAAATAGACCCGGGGGCCATAGGTTTTACTAGTGGCTTCTCTCAAGATAGCATAAGTATTACGGTGGGTGAACAAATTACTGTCGAGCAATTGATAGAATTGAGCATAGTTATGAGAATATCAAGGTATGATCATGTATATAGGCATCATGTCCGTGACAAGTAGACCGACTCCTGCCTGCATCTACTACTATTACTCCACACATCGACCGCTATCCAGCATGCATCTAGAGTATTAAGTTCATAAGAACAGAGTAACGCTTTAAGCAAGATGACATGATGTAGAGGGATAAACTCATGCAATATGATATAAACCCCATCTTTTTAACCTCGATGGCAACAATACAATATGTGTCTTTTCCCCTACTGTCACTGGGATCGAGCATCGCAAGATTGAACCCAAAGCTAAGCACTTCTCCCATTGCAAGGAAGATCAATCTAGTGGGCCAAACCAAACTGATAATTCGAAGAGACTTGCAAAGATAACCAATCATACATAAAAGAATTCATAGGAGATTCAAATATTGTTCATAGATAATCTTGATCATAAACCCACAATTCATCGGATCTCGCCAAACACACCGCAAAAGAAGATTACATCGAATAGATCTCCAAGAGAATCGAGAGAGAACTTTGTATTGAGATCCAAAGAGAGAGAAGAAGCCATCTAGCTAATAACTATGGACCCGAAGGTCTGAGGTAAACTATTCACACATCATCAGAGATGCTATGGTGTTGGTGTAGAAGCCCTCGTGATCAATGCCCCCTCCGGCAGAGCACCAGAAAAGGCCCCAAGATGGGATCTCACGGGTACAGAAGGTTGCGGCGGTGAAAATAGGGTTTTGGTTCCTGTTCTGATGTTTCCAGGGTATATGAGTATATATAGGCGAAAGAGGTCGGCCAGGAGAGCTACGTGGGGCCCACAAGGGTGGGGGCGCACCCAGGGGGCAGACGTGCCTCCCTGCCTCGTGGCCTCCTTGTTGATTGCTTGACGTCCACTCCAAGTCCTCTGGATCACGTTTGTTCCAAAAATCACGTTCCCGGAGGTTTCATTCCGTTTGGACTCCGTTTGATATTCTTTCCTTCGAAACACTGAAATAGGCAAAAAAATCAGCAATTTGGGCTGGGCCTCTGGTTAATAGGTTAGTCCCAAAAATAATATAAAAGTGTATAATAAAGCCCATTGAACATCCAAAACAGATAATATAATAGCATGGAACAATCAAAAATTATAGATACGTTGGAGACGTATCAAAGCGCTACCCCACCGCCGGCCAGGCCATCCCTCCACCCTTCCACACCTCTTGTTCTTCTCCACGAACTGCCGAACCACGCCGCACCAGAACCAGTTAACCCTCGTACACCTCTCCGTCTGCGACTCCGCTCCCGCATCTTCCCATCTCTAGCTCATTGCTGTCCGGGGCCTCGCCGTCGTCCACCACCTTGGATGCGCTCGGTGTGGCGTGGTCAACGCACAAAAAAATGAATACTCCCCCTGCTATGTGGGACCCACCATAGTTGGAGGCCGACTTGTAGGCCTACTGATGCGGATGGAGGGCTTTGTAAACTTAGTCAATATGAACAATTATAGCTCTAGTGACCGTACGATGTCCATCCAACGGCCGTAGTGCTTCTTCAACCTCTGGTCTTCTTGCTCCAGCCGCCCAAACCAGCAATGATCGTGCCGCCTGCTCCTGCCTCCCGTGGTTGGCTCTGCTGTCGCACAGGCCTGACCACCCCTCCCTACTCCAACCTCTGGCCAGGCCATCCCTCTACTCACCCACACCCCCTGTTATTCTCTGGCGACGGCGGACTTACGCCGCAACC
>NW_025225094.1:4745-5186 GCF_018294505.1 Triticum aestivum
CGCCCTCGCTTCTACCATGATTTTTTCTGTCATGGCCGGCCCAAAGAATATCATGTAGCTGCGTTTCTGGCCCGCCCAGGATGAAAAGCCCATTTTCTGTCATGATTTTTTGTCATAGAAGTAGGAGCCCAGCACATCTATGATGATACCGGGTTTTGTCACAATTATCGTCATAGAAGTGTCATAAGCATGACAGGAAAAAAATCGTTCGGCCCAAAATGTCACGGATGTGTCTTTTTCTGTAGTGATGGGCCTGCCAGTCAGCATGCCTCGCGGTGTGCTTCTCTTCCTCGGCCTTCTTCTCCGCCTCTATTTTGGCGCGCTCCGCCGGAGGCAAAGCCTCCCACAAGGCTACGACCATTTCTTTCCAAAGCTCCTCAAGGCTAGGGGGCTCGGCGGGCGGCGCGGCATTCTCCTCATAGCGGGGAGCTGACACGTCCT
>NW_025225094.1:5404-5885 GCF_018294505.1 Triticum aestivum
TGACGCACGTACTGGTGAGACAGGGAATGCCGACGCGTCCACCTCAACGCGTCGCGGCGAGGAGCGGAATGTTGACGCGTCCTCCTCAACTAGTGGCGGCGAGGAACGGAACAGCGACGCATGACTCTCCGCGCGGTGCAGCGAGGGGAGCCTAGGGCTTGGGAGGGGCGATGCCATGGTGGTCGATGTGAGAGGGAGGGGGAGGAGATAGCGATGAACGTGAGCGTTCTTCCGAATGCCGTGGGAGGAACAGTATTTATGGCGAGCAATGGCACACCTACATAAGATATGTTGCGTGATTAACGTAACAACTACGTGGGCATATTTGTTGGGGTAAATTACGAGGGAGGGAAGGGGTGGCAATATTGCTCGTCACAACACATTGGACGAGCGCGGCGGGAGGAGAGTCATGCATGCAGATTTTTTCCACACAGGGTCAAGTGGTGGGACTACTGGAGGGAGAAGGAGAGTCAAGCAGGCA
>NW_025225094.1:6732-44160 GCF_018294505.1 Triticum aestivum
ATTGTTTTCCCACACGGAGAGGAAAAGATTTGGAGATGAATGGGCCTCATGTAGGTATGGGGAATGGTGCATAATAAGTCATATTGCATGCCGGGCTAGGTATAGTCTCAAGTCATTAAAAACATACACGCCCCACACATGTTCGGGTTTCAAGGTGCATTAAATTATTGCATGCAATGATTAAGGCTGGCCATAGTGGTGGTATCTTAGCTGGTATCATGCACACGGGAATACCAAACATGCTTATGTGGCAAAGAATTAAAGAAGAGAGGGGGGTTAGAGTAACATAGGTAGATATTGTATCATGTTAAATACTATGCTACTTTGTGTCATGCATGGCACTATAAAGGTAGTCCCGTATCATAAACTAGTATCATGTACATGATACTAGTATATGATACTTTCCACTATGAGTGGCCTAAAGAGAATATTAACTAATGCATGTAAGAATCTTTGTCATTTACTAGTGTTCATGCATGCATGCAATGCGATAATGCATTGGTAAACACATTTTTGTGAAGAATGAGAGCATTAATTGACTACTTTTGCAGACTACAAAAACTATTGCACCGCCTCTATCTTGGTAAGAGTAGGTGAATTTTTTTAATCGAGCCCTTTAAACTAGAAGGGAGGTAGTAGTACTCTAATAGCTAACCTTGTTGTGATGACTAGATAGGACATGGCACGCACCTGGACGGAGGAACTAGTCTGCATTGTGCATATAAGTTTTGTCTGAAGTCAATGTACCTCTACTTTGACCAAACTTATAGAAAAATGTATCAACATTCACAATGTCAAATCAATATTTCTATACTCATTATGAAATGTAGTTTCATAAAATATTTATTTGGTATTGTAGATATTGATATTTTTAGTATAAATTTGGTCAAAAACTTTGCAAACTTTGACTTGACACAAATCTTACGCGGAGTAAAAAGGACCAGAGGGAGTATCAAGCATGGGGAGTAGGCAAAAAGAATTGCTCATTTATAGCCGTCCGATGTCTCAAAGGGCGCGACCGCGCGAGGGAGGCGAAGGTCGTGGGAGGCGCGACGGTTGACGGAATTAAGTGAAGTTACATGCACACGCTGGCATGGCGTGCGAACACGCAGAAGCTATACCGTCAGGCCTACGATATGGGTCTAGTAGACATGACATCTAGTGGGTCCCACAAAGTACTCGAGAACTCTTTGGGGCATGCAGCCGTTTATCCACCGGGCAAGCCACCACCCCACGCCGTTCGCACGCCCTACTCGTCCCCGTCTTCTACCTTACAACAGTTCGCTTCGAGTCATCCCGTCCTTTCACATTACACCAGTTCAACTTCCCCTAACCGGCCTCCCAAATCTCCATGATCGTCGGTGAGTACAAGGTTAGAACCATCACCGGCGATGAGTTCATCGGCATCTACACCCGTAGATCCGCGACGGTGGAAGCATGCCTTGCTCGCTTCCTATGCATGTTCAAAAGTTCAAAGGATGAGTGGTTCGTTGGGCTAGATGTTGAGTACACCACAGTCCTGGAAAGCGAGAAGCTTCTAAAGGAGGCAGAGAAGAAGAAGCCCGTCGTGATCCAGGTTTGCGTACATAACGTGTGCTTGGTCTACCACATATGCCATGTGATACGTCTCCAATGTATCTATAACTTTTGATTGTCCCATGCTATTATATTATCCATCTTGGATGTTTTATATGCATTTATATGCTATTTTATATTATTTTTGGGACTAACCTGTTAACCCAGAGCCAGGTGCCAGCATCTGTTTTTTCCTTGTTTTTGAGTTTCGCAAAAAAGGAATACCAAACGGAGTCCAAATGAGCTGAAAATTTACGGTGGTTTTTTATGGACCAGAAGAAGCCCCCGAAGCAAAAGAGTTGGTCCAGAAGAGCCACGAGGCATCCACAAGGGTGGAGAGCACCCCCTCCCCCTGCCTTGTCGTTCCCTTGTGGACCCCCCTGACTTGTTCCTGACGCCAAAAATTCCTATAAATATAGAAACCCCCAGAAATAAACCTAGATCGGGAGTTCCGCCATCGCAAGCCTCTATGGCCACGAAAAAGCAATCGGGAGCCCGTTCCGGCACCCTGACAGAGGGGGAAACCATCACCGGTGGACATCTTCATCATCCCGGCGGTCTCCGTGATGAGGAGGGAGTCATTCACCCTCGGGGCTGAGGGTATGTACCAATAGCTATGTGTTTGATCTTCTCTCTCTCGTGTTCTTGATATGGCACGATCTTGATGTACCGTGAGCTTTGTTACTATAGTTGGATCATATGGTGTTTCTCCCCTCTCCCTTCTTGTGATGAATTGAGTTTTACCTTTGAGGTTTCACTATTATCGGATTGAATACTATTATCGATTTGAGAACACTTGATGTATGTCTTGTGTGGGATACCCGTGGTGACAATGGGGTATTCTATTGATTCACTTCATGTATGTTTTGGCACTCAACTCGCAGATTCCCAAGGTGACATTGGGGTAATCTATGCATAGGGGTTGATGCATGTTTTCATCCTTGTTTCTCTGGTAGAAATCTTGGGGCACTCATTGATGTTCTTTATGTTGGATTGAATATTATGAATCTAAAGTTGTTTGATGCATATCGTATAATTGACCCACAGATACTTGTGGTGACATTGGAGTATCTAGGTGACATTATGGTTGATTGATGTGTGTCATATGGTGTTATTTTACTATGAACTCTAGGGTTGTTTGTGACACTTATAGGAATGGCTCGATGGATTGATTGGAAAGAATTACTTTGAGGTGGTTTCGTACCCTACAAGCAATTTCATCTTATGTTCTCCGCGATAGGAACTTTGGAGTGACTTTTGTCGCACGTTAAGGGATTGCCATATGATCTAATTATGTTATTATTGTTGAGAGAACTTGCACTAGTGAAAGTATGAACTCTAGGCCTTGTTTCCAAGCATTGCAATACTCTTTTCGCTCACTTTTACCACTTACTACCTTGCTGTTTTTATATTTTTAGATTAAAAAAACCTATCCATATTAGACTTGTATCACCATCTCTTCACTGAACTAGTGCACCTATACAATTTACCATCATATTGGGTGTGTTGGGGACACAAGAGACTCTTTGTTATTTGGTTGCAGGGTTGTTTGAGAGAGACCATCTTCATCCTACGCCTCCCACGGATTGATAAACCTTAGGTCATCCACTTGACGAAAATTTGCTGATGTCCTACAGAACTTTGCGCTTGGAGGCCCAACACGAGTCTATAAGAAGGTTGCGTAATAGACATCAAGATCTTTTCTGGCGCCATTGCCGGGGAGGTGAGTGCTTGAAGGTATATCTTTAGATCTTGCAATTGAATCTTTTAGTTTCATGTTTTATCACTAGTTTAGTCTATAAAAGAAAACTACAAAAATGGAATTGAGGTTTTCACATATAATTCATCTTTATAATGTCTTCCGTAAAAATGATGGAAAGGACAATTGTGCTCAAGTGTTAGAAGAAGAAGTCAATAAAATGTTTGGCACTAAATCTTTGAATGATGAGCATGGTTGCAATGTTGTTAGTATGAATTCTTTGAATATCCATGAAGCTAATGATATGCAAAGCCATAAGCTTGGGGATGCTATGTTTGATGAAGATGATATTTTTAGTCCCCCAAGTTTTGATGAGAAAATTTATTATGATGATAGCATGCCTCCTATTTATGATGATTATATTATGAAAGTGGATTTGGAGAGGTCATGACTTTATTTAGTGATGAATCTGCTATTTCGGAAGAGGTTCCAATTGATTATGAGAACAAAGTTGCTATCTATGATGATTATTGTGATGACATGTATGCTATAAAGAATAATGATAACCATGGAACTTGTCATCATGATTTTAATTTTCAATTGGATTATGCCTCACACGATAGTTATTTTGTTGAGTTTGCTCCCACTATTCCGAATGAGAATAATTTTGCTTATGTGGAGAGTAGTAAAATTTCTATGCTTGTAGATCATGAAAGTAATGCTTTATTTGATGGTTATATTGTTGAATTCATTCATGATGCCACTGAAAATTATTATGACAGAGGAACATATGCTTTTACATATCTCAATAATATCAAGTTTCCACTCTATGTGTTGAAAGTTTTGAAGTCATGCTTGTTTTGCCTTCCTATGCTAGTTGATTCTTGTTCCCATAAGTTGTTTGCTCACAAAATCCCTATGCATAGGAAGTGGGTTAGACTTAAATGTGCTTGCCACATATGTTTCATGATGCTCTCTTTGTGTTTCAATTCTTTACTTTTATGCGGGCATCATTGAAATCATCATGCCTAGCTAGAAAGGCATTAAAGAAAAGCGCTTGTTGGGAGACAACCCAATATGTACCCCTACTGTTTTTGCATGTTCACATGATTAAGCTATGTTATTAATCATGTTTTATAGCTTTTGTTTCAATAAAGTGCCAAGTAAAGCCTTTGGGATAATATGGATGATAGTTGATTCAATTTTGTCCAAAAATAGAAACTTTTGCGCCCAGGCACACAATTGTTAAAAATCACTGGAGTGTCGTAAAATTGTGAATTTTTTCAGTATATTTGTATACAAATTGCCCAGGTTGTCCTAATTTTTCAAAAAATTTGGAGTGACCGAAGTATGAAAGTTTCCAAATTACTACAAACTGTTCTGTTTTTGACACATTCTGTTTTCTATGTGTTCTTTGCTTATTTTGATGAATATATGGGTAGTATCAGAGGGTACGAACCGTGGAGAAGTTGGAATACAGTAGATATCACTACTGTAGGATGGTGCTAACGCAACACTACGATCAGAGACCCTTTCACGAAACTGTGTGCGATGCATCAATCACAAACGGGGATGTAAAAAAACGTCAAAGAAGGTGCAAAACGTTTGCAATGGAGGATGCATCAAACACGGTTCAGATTTTAGTTGCGTGTGCGATCCAGGGCATACGGTTCAGTCCAATGAACTGTTTGCGATGAGGCGGAACAAAAGAGACGGGCAGCCTGATGAAGGCATGTGCGATATAGAGCATATGGTTCACTCGAATGAACTATTTGTGATTAGGCAACACAAAAGAAACGGGCAGCCAGATGAAGGTGTGTGCGATATATAGCATACGGTTCACTCGGATGAACTATTTGTGATTAGGCAACACAAAAGAAACGGTCAGCCAGATCAAGGTGTGTGTGATTGAGGGCATACGCTTCAGAAGGATTAACTGTTTGCGATTAGGCAACAGAATAGAAACGGGTAAGCCAGATCAAAGTGTCTGCGATTGATGGCATACACTTCACATGGATGAACTGTTTGCAATTAGCCACAACAAACTAAAACAGTTAGATAGATCAATGTGTGTGCGCTACATGGGCACACCCATTCTAATTAAAAGAAGCATGCGCGATGGTAATAACGAGCGCGCACGGTTGTTGGAACAAGACGTGTGCTGACACTGCCTATTGCGGTGCACCCTATGGTGCAAACGCCACGTACGCGGCCGAGAAGGCGTACGTGCCCACGTTACACCTTCCGGGAATAGTGCCGCACTTATAACCGTCAGTAAAGTTTGAGCATGCGTCCCGTCACAATTTTTTTAGAAGAACAAGGAGGCCGCGTCCCGTCACATTCCAAATTGCAAACCTATTCACACCGATCAAAACCTAAACGGTTCCCCACTTAGGAGCGTATTACTACGCAGTTATAAATACTACTACTCCAAGATGACTGCACATTCCTCCTCAACTCCTCATCCACAAAAAGTCAAAAACAAACAAGTCATTCATCATCGTTCCCTTGTGTCCGCCATGGCCAGCGTGAGTTCCGGGTCGAGAGATTGCAACCAGGGAGAGGCGAGCCTGGAAGCGGGAGCACGAGAGATGTCCCGCCTCGCCACGAAAGCAGCCAACATGTCCCGCCGCACGGCCGTAGCAGCAGAGAGGTCCCGCCGGCGCCGAAGCAGCACGGAGGACCCGCCGTGCCGTCGATGCAGCAGACTGGTTCGGCAGCGCCGCGGAAGCAAAAGAGATGTCCCGCTGTGCCGCAAATGCAGCAGAGATGCCCTCCCTTACCGTGGCAGCCTGGGAAAATGCCTCGCGGGCAGGCGAGGACTCTTACAGGCGCATGCGTGCCCTCGTCCTTAGGCAGATGGATCAGAGCTCTAGGTGGGAGAGGTTGCAGGATGACCTGAAAGCCTCGTTTGAATAGTCTACCGACGTCATCCGGCAACTAAATGAGAGCAATGTGAAGCTCCGGGCCGAGCGCGACCTGCTGAGGGTGAAGATCGTCGGAAGTGCGGAGCAGCAGGAGCAGACCACTGCCTTGTTGAAGAGGACCGGCGTCATCGTCGAGAAACTTATGGATGAGAATGCCATGCTGCGCATCGAGCACAGAAGGCTGGTGGAGGAATCCGTGGATGCTCTCAAGCAGCATCTTGAGGACAAGAAAGAGCTCGTCGCCGCTCGCCACGGAGACTATTCCTGATACGTCTCCAATGTATCTATAATTTTTTATTGTTCCATGCTATTATATTATCTGTTTTGGATGTTTAATGGGCTTTAATATACCTTTTATATTATTTTTGGGACTAACCTATTAACCGAAGGCCCGGTGCAAATTGCTGTTTTTTTGCCTATTTCAGTGTTTGGCAGAAAAGTAATATCAAACGGAATCCAAACGGAACGAAACCTTCGCGATGATCTTTTTTGGAACAAACGCAATCTAGGAGACTTGGAGTGGAAGTCAAGCAAGCAACGAGGCGGCCACGAGGCAAGAGGGCGCGCCCCCACCCTCGTGGGCCCCTCGTAGCTCCACCGACCTAGTTCTTTCGCCTATATATACTCTTATACCCTGAAAACATCGAGGGAAGCCACGAAACCACTTTTCCACCGCCGCAACCTTCTGTACCCGTGAGATCCCATCTTGGGGCCTTTTCCGGCGATCTGCTGGAGGGGGATTCGATCACGGAGGGCTTCTACATCAACACCATAGCCTCTCCGATGATGTGTGAGTAGTTTACCACAGACCTTCGGGTCCATATTTATTAGCTAGATGGCTTCTTCTCTCTCTTTGGATCTCAATACAAAGTTCTCCTCGATGTTCTTGGAGATCTATTCGATGTAATACTCTTTTGCGGTGTGTTTGCCGAGATCCGATGAATTGTGGGTTTATAAACTTGATTATCTATGAATATTATTTGATTCTTCTCTGAATTCTTATATGCATGATTTGATATCTTTGCAAGTCTCTTCAAATTATCGGTTTAGTTTGGCCTACTAGATTGATCTTTCTTGCAGTGGGAGAAGTGCTTAGCTTTGGGTTCAATCTTGTGGTGCTCGATCCCAGTGACAGAAAGGGAAACGACACGTATTGTATTGTTGCCATCGAGAATAAAAAGATGGGGTTTATATCATATTGCTTGATTTTATCCCTCTACATCATGTCATCTTGCCTAATGCGTTACTCCGTTTTTATGAACTTAATACTCTAGATGCATGCTGGATAGCGGTCGATGTGTGGAGTAATAGTAGTAGATGCAGAATCGTTTCGGTCTACTTGACACGGACGTGATGCCTATATTCATGATCATTGCCTTAGATATCATCATAACTATGCGCTTTTCTATCAATTGCTTGACAGTAATTTGTTCAACCACCGTAATATATGCTATCTTGAGAGAAGCCACTAGTGAAACCTATGGCCCCCGGGTCTACTTTACATCATATAAGTTTCCAATCTACAATTCTAGTTTATTATTTATTTTGCAATCTTTATTTTCCAATCTATACAACCAAAAATACCAAAAATATTTATCTTATTATCTTTATCAGATCTCACTTTTGCAAGTGGCCGTGAAGGGATTGACAACCCCTTTATCGCATTGGTTGCAAGGTTCTTGATTGTTTGTGCAGGTACTAGGCGATTTGCATGTAGTCTCCTACTGGATTGATACCTTGGTTCTCAAAAACTGAGGGAAATACTTACGCTACTTTACTGCATCACCCTTTCCTCTTCAAGGGAAAACCAACACGTGCTCAAGAGGTAGCAGTTCCCGCGGCCTGCACCAACGCATCAAGAAAGTAGAGATCAGCGAGCCAGATCATTGTCTTCCTTCTTCTTTGTCCCTTGTGTATTTCGGGCATTGTCGCATGTGGCTTTTTTTAAATTATGTTTCTAAATATGTAAGACAAGTATTATCCACTGTCATCGTCCTTATATTCATCATGCTTGCTATAAGTCACAATCGATGCTATATAGGTCCGTCGGATCTTATATCAAGATCCGTGCAAAACTTTCTTTTCAGATTTTTATTTTTCTCTCTTAAATCTCAGTCCAGTGAGACATATAGCCACGCCATAGAACAGGTGCTCGGGTGCCATTAATGGAGATGTTGGGAGGGAGGTGCACGGCAGGTAGCGGTCAAAGGGCTCTCCACCCGATGAGCACGCGCAGAGGTCTGATCGCACGCCTCCCGTACTCAAATAGCTACCCCGCACGGCACCTCCTAGCCAATAAAAAAAGGGGACGCGTGGCCGCACGTAATTGGTAAGTCGAACGCCCACGGTTTCAATAAAACTTGTGTTTCTGATTTGTAACATGACAGCACTTGTTCCAAAATGACTTTGTTGATTGTTAATGTGTGGGCCTTCGCAAATCGGACAGAAAAAATTACCACGACATGTTGGTGCCATGTCATGAGACCATGCCAAGTTTCATGATTTTCAGGCGTGTTTTGGAATTACAGGAATTAAAAACCAAGTTTCTCAATCTTTCCGGTCGAGCCACGACGCCCAGATGTTTGAATTTCACTCCCATCTCTTGCATGGGACCTAGAAATTCACCCAAGGACACACATCTGATTTTTCAAACAACTTTGGTGCACTAGAGCACGTGCTTGTAGTTCAAATTTGAATTATGCACATTAAATGCGCAGAAACTCAATTAATATATAAAAAAGGCCAAACGAACCCGGAATAATTCCAAAATTTAGCATGGTACTTCTATTTAGTCTAATCTGGCTATGTAAAAAAATTAAGGCGGGAGAAGGCAGTGTACGTATGTCGTTTTGCACACGGAGGTGACACGTTCCCTCTTGGAACCACGAGCCTTCTTGAGGGGAGCTCTGGTTTGCAAGAAGCTTACACCAAAGCTTGTCCCAATTCGGCCAAAAAAATTACCGCATCATGTTCGTGCCATCTCATGACACCATGCCAAGTTTCATGATTTTTAGCCGTGTTTTGGAATTACATAAATTAAAAAACCAAGTTTCTCAATCTTTCCGGCCGAGCCACGACGCCCAGATGTTTGAATTTCAGTCCAATCTCTTGCATGGGACCTAGAAATTCACCCAAGGACACACATGTGATTTTTCAAACAACTTTGGTGCACTGGAGCACGTGCTTGTAGTTCAAATTTGAATTATGCACATTAAATGCCCAGAAACTCAATTAATGCATAAAAAGGCAAAACGAGCCCGGAATAATTCCAAAATATAGCACGGTACTTCTATTTGGTCTAATCTGGCTGTGTAAAAAAATTAAGGCGGGAGAAGGCAGTGTATGTATGTCGTTTCGCACACGGAGGTGACACGTTCCCTCTCGGAACCACGAGCCTTCTTGAGGGAAGCTCCAGTTTGCAAGAAGCTTACACCAAAGCTTGTCCCAATTCGGCCAAACAACTTACCGCAGCATGTTGGTGCAATGTCATGAGACCATGGCAAGTTTCATGATTTTCAGCCGTGTTTTGGAATTACAGGAATTAAAAAACCAAGTTTGTCAATCTTGCCGGCCGAGCCACGACGCACAGATGTTTGAATTTCACTCCCAACTCTTGCATGGGACCTAGAAATTCACCCAATGACACACATGTGATTTTTCAAACAACTTTGGTGCACTGGAGCACGTGCTTGTAGTTCAAATTTGAATTATGCACATTAAATGCGAAGAAACTCAATTAATGTATAAGAAAGGCGAAACGAACACGGAATAATTCCAAAATTTAGCACGGTACTTTTATTTGGTCTAATCTGGCTGTGTAAAAAATTAAGGCGGGAGAAGGCAGTGTACGTATGTCGTTTCGCACACGGAGGTGACACGTTCCCTCTTGGAACCACGAGCCTTCTTGAGGGAAGCTCTGGTTTGCAAGAAGCTTACACCAAAGCTTGTCCCAATTCGGCCAAAAAAATTACCGCATCATGTTCGTGCCATCTCATGACACCATGCCAAGTTTCATGATTTTTAGCCATGTTTTGGAATTACAGGAATTAAAAAACCAAGTTTCTCAATCTTTCCGGCCGAGCCACGAGGCCCAGATGTTTGAATTTCACGCCCATCTCTTGCAGGGGACCTAGAAATTCACCCAAGGACACACATGTGATTTTTCAACCAACTTTGGTGCACTGGAGCACGTGCTTGTAGTTCAAATTTGAATTATGCACATTAAATGCGCAGAAACTCAATTAATGTATAAAAAAGGCCAAACGAACACGGAATAATTCCAAAGTTTAGCTAGATACTTCTATTTGGTCTAATCTGCCTATGTAAAAAATTAAGGCGGGAGAAGGCAATGTACATATGTCGTTTCGCACACGGAGGTGACACGTTCCCTCTCGGAACCAGGAGCCTTCTTGAGGGAAGCTCCGGTTTGCAAGAAGCCTACACCAAAGTTTGTCCCAATTCGGCCAAAAAACTTACCGCAGCATGTTGGTGCCATGTCATGAGACCATGCCAAGTTTCATGATTTTCAGCCGTTTTTTGGAATTACAGGAATTAGAAAACCAAGTTTGTCAATCTTTCCGGCTGAGCCACGACGCCCAGATGTTTGAATTTCACTCCCAACTGTTGCATGGTACCTAGAAATTCACCCAATGACACACATGTGATTTTTCAAACAACTTTGGTGCACTGGAGCACGTGCTTGTAGTTCAAATTTGAATTATGCACATTAAATGCGAAAAAACTCAATTAATGTATAAGAAAGGCGAAACGAACACGGAATAATTCCAAAATTTAGCACGGTACTTTTATTTGGTCTAATCTGGCTGTGTAAAAAATTAAGGCGGGAGAAGGCAGTGTCCGTATGTCGTTTCGCACACGGAGGTGACACGTTCCCTCTTGGAACCACGAGCCTTCTTGAGGGAAGCTCTGGTTTGCAAGAAGCTTACACCAAAGCTTGTCCCAATTCGGCCAAAAAAATTACCGCATCATGTTCGTGCCATCTCATGACACCATGCCAAGTTTCATGATTTTTAGCCATGTTTTGGAATTACACGAATTAAAAAACCAAGTTTCTCAATATTTCCGGCCGAGCCACGACGCCCAGATGTTTGAATTTCACTCCAATCTCTTGCATGGGACCTAGAAATTCACCCAAGGACACACATGCGATTTTTCAAACAACTTTGGTGCACTGGAGCACGTGCTTGTAGTTCAAATTTGAATTATGCATATTAAATGCCCAGAAACTCAATTAATGAATAAAAAGGCGAAACGAGCCCACAATAATTCCAAAATTCAGCACGGTACTTCTATTTGGTCTAATCTGGCTGTGTAAAAAAAATTAAGGCGGGAGAAGGCAGTGTACGTATGTCGTTTCGCACACGGGGATGACACGTTCCCTCTCGGAATCACGAGCCTTCTTGAGGGAAGCTCCGGTTTGCAAGAAGCTTACACCAAAGCTTGTCCCAATTTGGCCAAAGAAATTACCGCAGCATGTTGGTGCCATGTCATGAGACCATGCCAAGTTTCATGATTTTCAGGCGTGTTTTGGAATTACAGGAATTAAAAATCCAAGTTTCTCAATCTTACCGGCCGAGCAATGACGCCCAGATATTTGAATTTCACTCCCATCTCTTGCATGGGACCTAGAAATTCACCCAAGGACACACATGTGATTTTCCAACTAACTTTGGTGCATTGGAGCACATGCTTGTAGTTCAAATTTGAATTATGCACATTAAATGCGCAGAAACTCAATTCATGTATAAAAAGGCCAAACGAACACGGAATAATTCCAAAATTTAGCCGATACTTCTATTTGGTCTAATATGCCTGTGTAAAAAAATTAAGGCGAGAGAAGGCAGTGTACGTATGTCGTTTCGCACACGGAGGTGACACGTTCCCTCTCGCAAGCAGGAGCCTTCTTGAGGGAAGCTCCAGTTTGCAAGAAGCCTACACCAAAATTTGTCCCAATTCGGCCAAAAAACTTACCGCAGCATGTTGGTGCCATGTCATGAGACCATGCCAAGTTTCATGATTTTCAGCCGTGTTTTGGAATTACAGGAATTAAAAAACCAAGTTTGTCAATCTATCCGGCCGAGCCACGACGCCCCAGATGTTTGAATTTCACTCCCAACTCTTGCATGGGACCTAGAAATTCAACCAAGGACACACATGTGATTTTTCAAACAACTTTCGTGCACTGGAGCACGTGCTTGTAGTTCAAATTTGAATTATGCACATTAAATGCGCAGAAACTCAATTAATGTATAGGAAACGCGAAATGAACACAGAATAATTTCAAAATTTAGCACGATACTTCTATTTGGTCTAATCTGGCTGTATAAAAAATTAAGGCGGGAGAATGCAGTGTACGTATGTCGTTTCGCACACGGAGGTGACACGTTCCCTCTTGGAACCACGAGCCTTCTTGAGGGAAGCTCTGGTTTGCAAGAAACTTACACCAAAGCTTGTCCCAATTCGGCCAAAAAAATTACCGCATCATGTTCGTGCCATCTCATGACACCATGCCAAGTTTCATGATTTTTAGCCATGTTTTGGAATTACACGAATTAAAAAACCAAGTTTCTCAATCTTTCCGGCCGAGCCACGACGCCCAGATGTTTGAATTTCACTCCAATCTCTTGCATGGGACCTAGAAATTCACCCAAGGACACACATGCGATTTTTCAAACAACTTTGGTGCACTGGAGCACGTGCTTGTAGTTCAAATTTGAATTATGCATATTAAATGCCCAGAAACTCAATTAATGAATAAAAAGGCGAAACGAGCCCACAATAATTCCAAAATTCAGCATGGTACTTCTATTTGGTCTAATCTGGCTGTGTAAAAAAAATTAAGGCGGGAGAAGGCAGTGTACGTATGTCGTTTCTCACACGGAGATGACACGTTCCCTCTTGAAATCACGAGCCTTCTTGAGGGAAGCTCCGATTTGCAAGAAGCTTACACCAAAGCTTGTCCCAATTTGGCCAAAGAAATTACCGCAGCATGTTGGTGCCATGTCATGAGACCATGCCAAGTTTCATGATTTTCAGGCGTGTTTTGGAATTACAGGAATTAAAAATCCAAGTTTCTCAATCTTTCCGGCCGAGCAATGACGCCCAGATGTTTGAATTTCACTCCCATCTCTTGCATGGGACCTAGAAATTCACCCAGGGACACACATGTGATTTTCCAACCAACTTTGGTGCATTGGAGCACGTGCTTGTAGTTCAAATTTGAATTATGCACATTAAATGCGCAGAAACTCAATTAATGTATAAAAAGGCCAAACGAACACGGAATAATTCCAAAATTTAGCACGATACTTCTATTTGGTCTAATATGCCTGTGTAAAAAAATTAAGGCGGGAGAAGGCAGTGTACGTATGTCGTTTCGCACAGGGAGGTGACACGTTCCCTCTTGGAACCACGAGCCTTCTTGAGGGAAGCTCTGGTTTGCAAGAAGCTTACACCAAAGCTTGTCCCAATTCGGCCAAAAAAATTACCGCATCATGTTCGTGCCATCTCATGACACCATGCCAAGTTTCATGATTTTTAGCCATGTTTTGGAATTACACGAATTAAAAAACCAAGTTTCTCAATCTTTCCGGCCGAGCCACGACGCCCAGATGTTTGAATTTCACTCCAATCTCTTGCATGGGACCTAGAAATTCACCCAAGGACACACATGCGATTTTTCAAACAACTTTGGTGCACTGGAGCACGTGCTTGTAGTTCAAATTTGAATTATGCATATTAAATGCCCAGAAACTCAATTAATGAATAAAAAGGCGAAACGAGCCCACAATAATTCCAAAATTCAGCACGGTACTTCTATTTGGTCTAATCTGGCTGTGTAAAAAAAATTAAGGCGGGAGAAGGCAGTGTACGTATGTCGTTTCGCACACGGAGATGACACGTTCCCTCTTGAAATCATGAGCCTTCTTGAGGGAAGCTCTGGTTTGCAAGAAGCTTACACCAAAGCTTGTCCCAATTTGGCCAAAGAAATTACCGCACCATGTTGGTGCCATGTCATGAGACCATGCCAAGTTTCATGATTTTCACGCGTGTTTTGGAATTACAGGAATTATAAATCCAAGTTTCTCAATCTTTCCGGCCGAGCAATGACGCCCAGATGTTTGAATTTCACTCCCATCTCTTGCATGGGACCTAGAAATTCACCCAAGGACACACATGTGATTTTCCAACCAACTTTGGTGCATTGGAGCACGTGCTTGTAATTCAAATTTGAATTATGCACATTAAATGCGCAGAAATTCAATTAATGTATAAAAAGGCCAAACGAACACGGAATAATTCCAAAATTTAGCACGATACTTCTATTTGGTCTAATATGCCTGTGTAAAAAAATTAAGGCGGGAGAAGGCAGTGTACGTATGTCGTTTCGCACACGGAGGTGACACGTTCCCTCTTGGAACCACGAGCCTTCTTGAGGGAAGCTCTGGTTTGCAAGAAGCTTACACCAAAGCTTGTCCCAATTCGGCCAAAAAAATTACCGCATCATGTTCGTGCCATCTCATGACACCATGCCAAGTTTCATGATTTTTAGCCATGTTTTGGAATTACAGGAATTAAAAAACCAAGTTTGTCAATCTTTCCGGCCGAGCCACGACGCCCAGATGTTTGAATTTCAGTCCAATCTCTTGCATGGGACCTAGAAATTCACCCAAGGACACACATGCGATTTTTCAAACAACTTTGGTGCACTGGAGCACGTGCTTGTAGTTCAAATTTGAATTATGCATATTAAATACCCAGAAACTCAATTAATGAATAAAAAGGCGAAACGAGCCCACAATAATTCCAAAATTCAGCACGGTACTTCTATTTGGTCTAATCTGGCTGTGTAAAAAAAATTAAGGCGGGAGAAGGCAGTGTACGTATGTCGTTTCGCACAAGTAGATGACACGTTCCCTCTCGGAATCAGGAGCCTTCTTGAGGGAAGCTCCGGTTTGCAAGAAGCTTACACCAAAGCTTGTCCCAATTTGGCCAAAGAAATTACCGCAACATGTTGGTGCCATGTCATGAGACCATGCCAAGTTTCATGATTTTCAGGCGTGTTTTGGAATTACAGGAATTAAAAATCCAAGTTTCTCAATCTTTCCGGCCGAGCAATGACGCCCAGATGTTTGAATTTCACTCCCATCTCTTGCATGGGACCTAGAAATTCACCCAAGGACACACATGTGATTTTCCAACCAACTTTGGTGCATTGGAGCACGTGCTTGTAGTTCAAATTTGAATTATGCACATTAAATGCGCAGAAACTCAATTAATGTATAAAAAGGCCAAACGAACACGGAATAATTCCAAAATTTAGCCGATACTTCTATTTGGTCTAATATGCCTGTGTAAAAAAATAAGGCGGGAGAAGGCAGTGTACGTATGTCATTTCGCACACGGAGGTGACACGTTCCCTCTTGGAAGCAGGAGCCTTCTTGAGGGAAGCACCTGTTTGCAAGCAGCCTACACCAAAATTTGTCCCAATTCGGCCAAAAAACTTACCGCACCATGTTGGTGCCATGTCATGAGACCATGCCAAGTTTCATGATTTTCAGCCGTGTTTTGGAATTACAGGAATTAAAAACCAAGTTTGTCAATCTTTCCGGCCGAGCCACGACGCCCAGATGTTTGAATTTCAGTCCCAACTCTTGCATGGGACCTAGAATTCACCCAAGGACACACATGTGATTTTTCAAACAACTTTCGTGCACTGGAGCACGTGCTTGTAGTTCAAATTTGAATTATGCACATTAAATGCGCAGAAACTCAATTAATGTATAAGAAAGGCGAAACGAACACGGAATAATTCAAAAATTTAGCACGGTACTTTTATTTGGTCTAATCTGGCTGTGTAAAAAAATTAAGGCGGGAGAAGGCAGTGTACGTATGTCGTTTCGCACACGGAGGTGACACGTTCCCTCTTGGAACCACGAGCCTTCTTGAGGGAAGCTCTGGTTTGCAAGAAGCTTACACCAAATCTTGTCCCAATTCGGCCAAAAAAATTACCGCATCATGTTCGTGCCATCTCATGACACCATGCCAATTTCATGATTTTTAGCCATGTTTTGGAATTACAGGAATTAAAAAACCAAGTTTGTCAATCTTTCCGGCCGAGCCACGACGCCCAGATGTTTGAGTTTCAGTCCAATCTCTTGCATGGGACCTAGAAATTCACCCAAGGACACACATGCAATTTTTCAAACAACTTTGGTGCACTGGAGCACGTGCTTGTAGTTCAAATTTGAATTATGCATATTAAATGCCCAGAAACTCAATTAATGAATAAAAAGGCGAAACGAGCCCAGAATAATTCCAAAATTCAGCACGGTACTTCTATTTGGTCTAATCTGGCTGTGTAAAAAAAATTAAGGCGGGAGAAGGCAGTGTACGTATGTCGTTTCGCACACAGAGATGACACGTTCCCTCTTGAAATCACGAGCCTTCTTGAGGGAAGCTCCGGTTTGCAAGAAGCTTACACCAAAGCTTGTCCCAATTTGGCCAAAGAAATTACCGCAGCATGTTGGTGCCATGTCATGAGACCATGCAAAGTTTCATGATTTTCAAGCGTGTTTTGGAATTACAGGAATTAAAAATCCAAGTTTCTCAATCTTTCCGGCCGAGCAATGACGCCCAGATGTTTGAATTTCACTCCCATCTCTTGCATGGGACCTAGAAATTCACCCAAGGACACACATGTGATTTTCCAACCAACTTTGGTGCATTGGAGCACGTGCTTGTAGTTCAAATTTGAATTATGCACATTAAATGCGCAGAAACTCAATTAATGTATAAGAAAGGCGAAACGAACACGAAATAATTCCAAAATTTAGCACGATACTTCTATTTGGTCTAATATGCCTGTGTAAAAAAATTAAGGCGGGAGAAGGCAGTGTACGTATGTCGTTCCGCACACGGAGGTGACACGTTCCCTCTTGGAACCACGAGCCTTCTTGAGGGAAGCTCTGGTTTGCAAGAAGCTTACACCAAAGCTTGTCCCAATTCGGCCAAAAAAATTACCGCATCATGTTCGTGCCATCTCATGACACCATGCCAAGTTTCATGATTTTTAGCCATGTTTTGGAATTACAGGAATTAAAAAACCAAGTTTGTCAATCTTTCCGGCCGAGCCACGACGCCCAGATGTTTGAATTTCAGTCCAATCTCTTGCATGGGACCTAGAAATTCACCCAAGGACACACATGCGATTTTTCAAACAACTTTGGTGCACTGGAGCACGTGCTTGTAGTTCAAATTTGAATTATGCATATTAAATGCCCAGAAACTCAATTAATGAATAAAAAGGCAAAACGAGCCCAGAATAAATCCAAAATTCAGCACTCTACTTCTATTTGGTCTAATCTGGTTGTGTAAAAAAAATTAAGGCGGGAGAAGGCAGTGTACGTATGTCGTTTCGCACACGGAGATGACACGTTCCCTCTCGGAATCACGAGCCTTCTTGAGGGAAGCTCCGGTTTGCAAGAAGCTTACACCGAAGCTTGTCCCAATTTGGCCAAAGAAATTACCGCAGCATGTTGGTGCCATGTCATGAGACCATGCCATGTTTCATGATTTTCAGGCGTGTTTTGGAATTACATGAATTAAAAATCCAAGTTTCTCAATCTTTCCGGCCGAGCAATGACGTCCAGATGTTTGAATTTCACTCCCATCTCTTGCATGGGACCTAGAAATTCACCCAACGACACACATGTGATTTTCCAACCAACTTTGGTGCATTGGAGCACGTGCTCGTAGTTCAAATTTGAATTATGCACATTAAATGCGCAGAAACTCAATTAATGTATAAAAAGGCCAAACGAACACGGAATAATTCCAAAATTTAGCTGATACTTCTATTTGGTCTAATATGCTTGTGTAAAAAAATTAAGGCGGGAGAAGGCAGTGTACGTATGTCGTTTCGCACACGGAGGTGACACGTTCCCTCTCGGAAGCAGGAGCCTTCTTGAGGGAAGCACCTGTTTGCAAGAAGCCTACACCAAAATTTGTCCCAATTCGGCCAAAAAACTTACCGCAGCATGTTGGTGCCATGCCATGAGACCATGCCAAGTTTCATGATTTTCTGCCGTGTTTTGGAATTACAGGAATTAAAAAACCAAGTTTGTCAATCTTTCCGGCCGAGCCACGACGCCCAGATGTTTGAATTTCACTCCCAACTCTTGCATGGGACCTAGAAATTCACCCAAGGACTCACATGTGATTTTTCAAACAACTTTCGTGCACCGGAGCACGTGCTTGTAGTTCAAATTTGAATTATGCACATTAAATGCGCAGAAACTCAATTAATGTATAAGAAAGGCGAAACGAACACGGAATAATTCCAAAATTTAGCTCGGTACTTTTATTTGGTCTAATATGCCTGTGTAAAAAAATTAAGGCGGGAGAAGGCAGTGTATGTATGTCGTTTCGCACACGGAGGTGACACGTTCCCTCTTGGAACCACGAGCCTTCTTGAGGGAAGCTCTGGTTTGCAAGAAGCTTACACCAAAGCTTGTCCCAATTCGGCCAAAAAATTACCGCATCATGTTCGTGCCATCTCATGACACCATGCCAAGTTTCATGATTTTTAGCCATGTTTTGGAATTACAGGAATTAAAAAACAAAGTTTTTCAATCTTTCCGGCCGAGCCACGACGCCCAGATGTTTGAATTTCAGTCCAATCTCTTGCATGGGACCTAGAAATTCACCCAAGGACACACATGCGATTTTTCAAACAACTTTGGTGCACTGGAGCACGTGCTTGTAGTTCAAATTTGAATTATGCATATTAAATACCCAGAAACTCAATTAATGAATAAAAAGGCGAAACGAGCCCACAATAATTCCAAAATTCAGCACGGTACTTCTATTTGGTCTAATCTGGCTGTGTAAAAAAAATTAAGGCGGGAGAAGGCAGTGTACGTATGTCGTTTCGCACAAGTAGATGACACGTTCCCTCTCGGAATCAGGAGCCTTCTTGAGGGAAGCTCCGGTTTGCAAGAAGCTTACACCAAAGCTTGTCCCAATTTGGCCAAAGAAATTACCGCAGCATGTTGGTGCCATGTCATGAGACCATGCCAAGTTTCATGATTTTCAGCCGTGTTTTGGAATTACAGGACTTAAAAAACCAAGTTTGTCAATCTATCCGGCCGAGCCACGACGCCCAGATGTTTGAATTTCACTCCCAACTCTTGCATGGGACCTAGAAATTCAACCAAGGACACACATGTGATTTTTCAAACAACTTTCGTGCACTGGAGCACGTGCTTGTAGTTCAAATTTGAATTATGCACATTAAATGCGCAGAAACTCAATTAATGTATAGGAAACGCGAAATGAACACAGAATAATTTCAAAATTTAGCACGATACTTCTATTTGGTCTAATCTGGCTGTATAAAAAATTAAGGCGGGAGAATGCAGTGTACGTATGTCGTTTCGCACACGGAGGTGACACGTTCCCTCTCGGAACCAGCAGCCTTCTGGAGGGAAGCTCCGGTTTGCAAGATGCCTACACCAAAGTGTGTCCCAATTCGGCCAAAAAACATACCGCAGCATGTTGGTGCCATGTCATGAGACCATGTCAAGTTTCATGATTTTGAGCCGTGTTTTGGAATTACAGGAATTAAAAAACCAAGTTTGTCAATCTTTCCGGCCGAGCCACGACGGCCAGATGTTTGAATTTCAGTCCCAACTCTTGCATGGGACCTAGAAATTCAACCAAGGACACACATGTGATTTTTCAAACAACTTTCGTGCACTGGAGCACATGGTTGTAGTTCAAATTAAATACGCAGAAACTCAATTAATGTGTAAGAAAGGCGAAATGAACACGGAATAATTCCAAAATTTAGCACGATACTTCTATTTGGTCTAATCTGGCTGTGTAAAAAATTAAGGTGGGAGAAGGCAGTGTACGTATGTCGTTTCGTACACGGAGGTGACACGTTCCGTCTTGGAACCACGAGCCTTCTTGAGGGAAGCACTGGATTGCAAGAAGCTTACACCAAAGCTTGTCCCAATTCGGCCAAAAAAATTACCGCATCATGTTCGTGCCATCTCATGACACCATGCCAAGTTTCATGATTTTTAACCGTGTTTTGGAATTAGAGGAATTAAAAAACCAAGTTTCTCAATCTTTCCGGCCGAGCCACGACGCCAGATGCTTAAATTTCACTCCAATCTCTTGCATGGGACCTAGAAATTCACCCAAGGACACACATGTGATTTTTCAAACAACTTTGGTGCACTGGAGCACGTGGTTGTAGTTCAAATTTGAATTATGCACATTAAATGCCCAGAAACTCAATTAATGTATTAAAAGGCGAAACGAGCCCAGAATAATTCCAAAATTTAGCACGGTACTTCTATTTGGTCTAATCTGGCTGCGTAAAAAAATTAAGGCGGGAGAAGGCAGTGTACGTATGTCGTTTCGCACACGGAGGTCACACGTTCCCTCTCGGAACCACGAGCCTTCTTGAGGGAAGCTCCGGTTTGCAAGAACCTTACACCAAAGCTTGTCCCAATTCGGCCAAAGAAATTACCGCAACATGTTGGTGCCATGTAATGAGACCATGCCAAGTTTCATGATTTTCAGGCGTGTTTTGGAGTTACAGGAATTAAAAAACCAAGTTTCTCAATCTTTCCAGCCGAGCCACGATGCCCAGATGTTTGAATTTCAGTCCCATCTCTTGCATGGGACCTAGAAATTCTCCCAAGCACACACATGTGATTTTTCAAACAACTTTGGTGCACTAGAGCACGTGCTTGCAGTTCAAATTTGAATTATACACATTAAATGTGCAGAAACTCAATTAATGTATAAAAAAGGCCAAACGAACACGGGATAATTCCAAAATTTAGCACGATGCTTCTATTTGGTCTAATCTGCATGTGTAAAGAAATTTAGGCAGGAGAAGGCAGTGTACGTATGTCGTTTCGCACACGGAAGTGACACGTTCCCTCTCGGAACCAGGAGCATTCTTCAGGGATGCTCCGGTTTGCAAGATGCCTACACCAAAGCTTGTCCCAATTCGGCCAAAAAAATTACCGTAGCATGTTGGTGCTATGTCATGAGACCATGCCTAGTTTCATGATTTTCAGCCGTGTTTTGGAATTACGGGAATTAAGAAACCAAGTTTCTCAATCTTTCCGACAGAGCCACGACGCCCAGATGTTTGAATTTCACTCCCGTCTCTTGCATGGGACCTAGAAATTCACCCAAGGACACACATGTGATTTTCCAACCAACTTTGGTGCATTGGAGCACGTGCTCGTAGTTCAAATTTGAATTATGCACATTAAATGCGCAGAAACTCAATTAATGTATAAAAAGGCCAAACGAACACGGAATAATTCCGAAATTTAGCTGATACTTCTATTTGGTCTAATATGCTTGTGTAAAAAAATTAAGGCGGGAGAAGGCAGTGTACGTATGTCGTTTCGCACACGGAGGTGACACGTTCCCTCTCGGAAGCAGGAGCCTTCTTGAGGGAAGCACCTGTTTGCAAGAAGCCTACACCAAAATTTGTCCCAATTCGGCCAAAAAACTTACCGCAGCATGTTGGTGCCATGCCATGAGACCATGCCAAGTTTCATGATTTTCCGCCGTGTTTTGGAATTACAGGAATTAAAAAACCAAGTTTGTCAATCTTTCCGGCCGAGCCACGACGCCCAGATGTTTGAATTTCACTCCCAACTCTTGCATGGGACCTAGAAATTCACCCAAGGACTCACATGTGATTTTTCAAACAACTTTCGTGCACTGGAGCACGTGCTTGTAGTTCAAATTTGAATTATGCACATTAAATGCGCAGAAACTCAATTAATGTATAAGAAAGGCGAAACGAACACGGAATAATTCCAAATTTAGCTCGGTACTTTTATTTGGTCTAATCTGGCTGTGTAAAAAAATTAAGGCGGGAGAAGGCAGTGTACGTATGTCGTTTCGCACACGGAGGTGACACGTTCCCTCTTGGAACCACGAGCCTTCTTGAGGGAAGCTCTGGTTTGCAAGAAGCTTACACCAAAGCTTGTCCCAATTCGGCCAAAAAATTACCGCATCATGTTCGTGCCATCTCATGACACCATGCCAAGTTTCATGATTTTTAGCCATGTTTTGGAATTACACGAATTAAAAAACCAAGTTTCTCAATCTTTCCGGCCGAGCCACGACGCCCAGATGTTTGAATTTCACTCCAATCTCTTGCATTGGACCTAGAAATTCACCCAAGGACACACATGCGATTTTTCAAACAACTTTGGTGCACTGGAGCACGTGCTTGTAGTTCAAATTTGAATTATGCATATTAAATGCCCAGAAACTCAATTAATGAACAAAAAGGCGAAACGAGCCCACAATAATTCCAAAATTCAGCACGGTACTTCTATTTGGTCTAATCTGGCTGTGAAAAAAAATTAAGGCGGGAGAAGGCAGTGTACGTATGTCGTTTCGCACACGGAGATGACATGTTCCCTCTTGGAATCACGAGCCTTCTTGAGGAAATCTCCGGTTTGCAAGAAGCTTACACCAAAGCTTGTCCCAATTTGGCCAAAGAAATTACCGCAGCATGTTGGTGCCATGTCATGAGACCATGCCAAGTTTCATGATTTTCCGGCGTGTTTTGGAATTACAGGAATTAAAAATCCAAGTTTCTCAATCTTTACGGCCGAGCAATGACGCCCAGATGTTTGAATTTCACTCCCATCTCTTGCATGGGACCTAGAAATTCACCCAAGGACACACATGTGATTTTCCAACCAACTTTGGTGCATTGGAGCACGTGCTTGTAGTTCAAATTTGAATTATGCACATTAAATGCGCAGAAACTCAATTAATGTATAACAAGGTCAAACGACCACGGAATAATTCCAAAATTTAGCACGATACTTCTATTTGGTCTAATATGCCTGTGTAAAAAAATTAAGGCGGGAGAAGGCAGTGTACGTATGTCGTTTCGCACACGGAGGTGACACGTTCCCTCTCGGAAGCAGGAGCCTTCTTGAGGGAAGCTCCAGTTTGCAAGAAGCCTACACCAAAATTTGTCCCAATTCGGCCAAAAAACTTACCGCAGCATGTTGGTGCCATGTCATGAGACCATGCCAAGTTTCATGATTTTCAGCCGTGTTTTGGAATTACAGGAATTAAAAAACCAAGTTTGTCAATCTATCCGGCCGAGCCACGACGCCCAGATGTTTGAATTTCACTCCCAACTCTTGCATGGGACCTAGAAGTTCACCCAAGGACACACATGTGATTTTTCAAACAACTTTCGTGCACTGGAGCACGTGCTTGTAGTTCAAATTTGAATTATGCACATTAAATGCGCAGAAACTCAATTAATGTATAGGAAACGCGAAATGAACACGGAATAATTTCAAAATTTAGCACGATACTTCTATTTGGTCTAATCTGGCTGTATAAAAAATTAAGGCGGGAGAATGCAGTGTACGTATGTCGTTTCGCACACGGAGGGGGCACGTTCCCTCTCGGAACCAGCAGCCTTCTGGAGGGAAGCTCCGGTTTGCAAGATGCCTACTCCAAAGTGTGTCCCAATTCGGCCAAAAAACATACCGCAGCATGTTGGTGCCATGTCATGAGACCATGTCAAGTTTCATGATTTTGAGCCGTGTTTTGGAATTACAGGAATTAAAAAACCAAGTTTGTCAATCTTTCCGGCCGAGCCACGACGGCCAGATGTTTGAATTTCAGTCCCAACTCTTGCATGGGACCTAGAAATTCACCCAAGGACACACATGTGATTTTTCAAACAACTTTCGTGCACTGGAGCACATGCTTGTAGTTCAAATTTGAATTATGCACATTAAATACGCAGAAACTCAATTAATGTGTAAGAAAGGCGAAATGAACACGGAATAATTCCAAAATTTAGCACGATACTTCTATTTGGTCTAATCTGGCTGTGTAAAAAATTAAGGTGGGAGAAGGCAGTGTACGTATGTCGTTTCGTACACGGAGGTGACACGTTCCGTCTTGGAACCACGAGCCTTCTTGAGGGAAGTACTGGTTTGCAAGAAGCTTACACCAAAGCTTGTCCCAATTCGGCCAAAAAAATTACCGCATCATGTTCGTGCCATCTCATGACACCATGCCAAGTTTCATGATTTTTAGCCGTGTTTTGGAATTAGAGGAATTAAAAAATCAAGTTTCTCAATCTTTCCGGCCGAGCCACGACGCCAGATGTTTAAATTTCACTCCAATCTCTTGCATGGGACCTAGAAATTCACCCAAGGACACACATGTGATTTTTCAAACAACTTTGGTGCACTGGAGCACGTGCTTGTAGTTCAAATTTGAATTATGCACATTAAATGCCCAGAAACTCAATTAATGTATAAAAAGGCGAAACGAGCCCAGAATAATTCCAAAATTTAGCACGGTACTTCTATTTGGTCTAATCTGGCTGCGTAAAAAAATTAAGGCGGGAGAAGGCAGTGTACGTATGTCGTTTCGCACATGGAGGTCACACGTTCCCTCTCAGAACCACGAGCCTTCTTGAGGGAAGCTCCGGTTTGCAAGAACCTTACACCAAAGCTTGTCCCAATTCGGCCAAAGAAATTACCGCAACATGTTGGTGCCATGTAATGAGACCATGCCAAGTTTCATGATTTTCAGGCGTGTTTTGGAGTTACAGGAATTAAAAAACCAAGTTTCTCAATCTTTCCAGCCGAGCCACGATGCCCAGATGTTTGAATTTCAGTCCCATCTCTTGCATGGGACCTAGAAATTCACCCAACGACACACATGTGATTTTTCAAACAACTTTGGTGCACTAGAGCATGTGCTTGCAGTTCAAATTTGAATTATACACATTAAATGTGCAGAAACTCAATTAATGTATAAAAAAGGCCAAACGAACACGGGATAATTCCAAAATTTAGCATGATGCTTCTATTTGGTCTAATCTGCATGTGTAAAGAAATTTAGGCAGGAGAAGGCAGTGTACGTATGTCGTTTCGCACACGGAAGTGACACGTTCCCTCTCGGAACCAGGAGCATTCTTGAGGGATGCTCCGGTTTGCAAGAAGCCTACACCAAAGCTTGTCCCAATTCGGCCAAAAAAATTACCGTAGCATGTTGGTGCTATGTCATGAGACCATGCCTAGTTTCATGATTTTCAGCCGTGTTTTGGAATTATGGGAATTAAGAAACCAAGTTTCTCAATCTTTCCGACAGAGCCACGATGCCCAGATGTTTGAATTTCACTCCCGTCTCTTGCATGGGACCTAGAAATTCACCCAAGGACACACATGTGATTTTTCAACCAACTTTGGTGCACTGGAGCACGTGCTTGTAGTTCAAATTTGAATTATGCACATTAAATGTGCAGAAACTCAATTAATGTATAAAAAAGGCCAAACGAACACGGAATAATTCCAAAATTTAGCACGATACTTCTATTTGGTCTAATCTGCCTGTGTAAAAAAATTAAGGAGGGAGAAGGCAGTGTACGTATGTCGTTTCGCACACGGAGGTGACACGTTCCCTCTCGGAACCAGTAGCCTTCTTGAGGGAAGCTCCGTTTTGCAAGAAGCCACACCAAAGTTTGTCCCAATTCGGCCAAAAAACTTACCGCGGCATGTTGGTGCCATGTCATGAGACCGTGCCAAGTTTCATGATTTTCAGCCATGTTTTGGAATTACAAGAATTAAAAAACCAAGTTTGTCAATCTTTCCGGCCGAGCCACGACGCCCAGATGTTTGAATTTCACTCCCAACTCTTGCATGGGACCTAGAAATTCACCCAAGGACACACATCTGATTTTTCTAACAACTTTGGTGCACTTGAGCACGTGCCTGTACTTCCAATTTGAATTATGCACATTAAATGCGCAGAAACTCAATTAATGCATAAGAAAGGCGAAACGAACACGGAATAATTCCAAAATTTAGCACGATACTTCTATTTGGTCTAATCTGGCTGTGTAAAAAAATTAAGGCGGCAGAAGGCAGTGTACGTATGTCGTTTCGCACACGGAGGTGACACGTTCCCTCTTGGAACCACGAGCCTTCTTGAGGGAAGCTCTGGTTTGCAAGCAGCTTACACCAAAGCTTGTCCCAATTCGGCCAAAAAAATTACCGCATCATGTTCGTGCCATCTCATGACACCATGCCAAGTTTCATGATTTTTAGCCGTGTTTTGGAATTACAGGAATTAAAAAACCAAGTTTCTCAATTTTTCCGGACGAGCCACGACGCCCAGATGTTTGAATTTCACTCCAATCTCTTGCATGGGACCTAGAAATTCACCCAAGGACACACAGGTGATTTTCAAACAACTTCTGTGCACTGGAGCGCGTGCTTGTAGTTCAAATTTGAATTATGCACATTAAATGCGCAGAAACTCAATTAATGTATAAAAAGGCGAAACGAGCCCGGAATAATTCCAAAATTTAGCACGGTACTTCTATTTGGTGGTGACACGTTCCCTCTCGGAACCACGAGCCTCTTGAGGGAAGCTCCAGTTTGCAATAAGCTTACACCAAAGCTTGTCTCAATTTGGCCAAAGAAATTACCGCAGCATGATGGTGCCATGTGATGAGACCATGCCAAGTTTCATGATTTTCAGGCGTGTTTTGGAATTACAGGAATTAAAAAACAAAGTTTCTCAATATTTTCGGCCGAGCAACGACGCCCAGATGTTTGAATTTCACTCCCATCTCTTGCATGGAACCTTGAAATTCACCCAAGGACACCCATGTGATTTTTCGACCAACTTTGGTGCATTGGAGCACGTGCTTGTAGTTGAAGTTTGAATTATGCACATTAAATGCGTAGAAACTCAATTAATTTATAAAAAAGACCAAACGAACACGGAATAATTCCAAAATTTAGCACAATACTTCTATTTGGTCTAATCTGCCTGTGTAAAAAAATTAAGGCGGGAGAAGCCAGTGTACGTATGTCGTTTCGCACACGGAGGTGACATGTTCCCTCTCGGAACCAGGAGCCTTCTTGAGGTAAGCTCCGGTTTGCAAGAAGCCTACACCAAACTTTGTACCACTTCGGCCAAAAAACTTACCGCAGCATGTTGGTGCCATGTCATGCGACCATGCCAAGTTTCATGATTTCCAGCCGTGTTTTGGAATTACAGGAATTAAAAAACCAAGTGTGTCAATCTTTCAGCCGAGCCACGACGCCCAGATGTGTGAATTTCAGTCCCAACTCTTGCATGGGACCTAGAAATTCACCCAAGGACTCACATGTGATTTTTCAAACAACTTTCGTGCACTGGAGCACGTGCTTGTAGTTCAAATTTGAATTATGCACATTAAATGCGCAGAAACTCAATTAATGTATAAGAAAGGCGAAACGAACACGGAATAATTCCAAATTTAGCTCGGTACTTTTATTTGGTCTAATCTGGCTGTGTAAAAAAATTAAGGCGGGAGAAGGCAGTGTACGTATGTCGTTTCGCACACGGAGGTGACACGTTCCCTCTTGGAACCACGAGCCTTCTTGTGGGAAGCTCTGGTTTGCAAAAAGCTTACACCAAAGCTTGTCCCAATTCGGCCAAAAAATTACCGCATCATGTTCGTGCCATCTCATGACACCATACCAAGTTTCATGATTTTTAGCCGTGTTTTGGAATTACAGGAATTGAAAAACCAAGTTTCTCAATCTTTCCGGCCGAGCCACAACGCCCACATGTTTGAATTTCACTCCAATCCCTTGCATGGGACCTAGAAATTCACCCAAGGACACACATTTGATTTTTCAAACAACTTTGGTGCACTGGAGCACGTGCTTGTAGTTCAAACTCTAATTATGCACATTAAATGCCCAGAAACTCAATTAATGTATAAAAAGGCGAAACGAGCCCGGAATAATTCCAAAATTCAGCACGGTACTTCTATTTGGTCTAATCTGCATGTGTAAAGAAATTAAGGCGGGAGAAGGTAGTGTACGTATGTCGTTTCGCACACGGAGGTGACACGTTCCCTCTCGGAATCAGGAGCCTTGTTGAGGGATGCTCCGGTTTGCAAGAAGCCTACACCAAAGCTTGTCCCAATTCGGCCAAAAAATTTACCGCAACATGTTGGTGCTATGTCATGAGACGATGCCAAGTTTCATGATTTTTAGTCATGTTTTGGAATTACAGGAATTAAAAAACCAAGTTTCTCTATCTTTCCGGCCGAGCCACGACGCCCAGATGTTTGAATTTCACTCCCATCTCTTGCATGGGACCTAGAAATTCACCCAAGGACACACATGTGATTTTTCAACCAACTTTGTTGCACTGGAGCACGTTCTTGTAGTTCAAATTTGAATTATGCACATTAAATGCGCAAAAACTCAATTAATGTATAAAAAAGGCCAAACGAACACGGAATAATTCCAAAATTTAGCACGATACTTCCATTTGGTCTATTCCGGCTGTGTAAAAAAATTAAGGCCGGAGTAGGCAGTGTACGTATGTCGTTTCGCACACGGAGGTGACACGTTCCCTCTCGAAACCATGAGCCTTCTTGAGGGAAGCTCTGTTTTGCAATAAGCCTACACCAAAGTTTGTCCCAATTCGGCCAAAAAACTTACCGCAGCATGTTGGTGCCATGTCATGAGACCATGCCAAGTTTCATGATTTTCAGCCGTGTTTTGGAATTACAGGAATTAAAAAACCAAATTTGTCAATCTTTCCGGCCGAGGCATGACGCCCAGATGTTTGAATTTCACTCCCAACTCTTGCATGGGATCTAGAAATTCACCCAAGGACACACCTGTGATTTTTTAAACAACTTTGGTGCACTGTAGCACGTGCTTGTAGTTCAAATTTGAATTATGCACATTAAATGCGCAGAAACTCAATTAATGTATAAGAAAGGCGAAACAAACACGGAATAATTCCGAAATTTAGCACGGTACTTATATTTGGTCTAATCTGGCTGTGTAAAAAAATTAAGGCGGGACAAGGCAGTGTACGTATGTCGTTTCACACACGGAGGTGACAGGTTCCCTCTTGGAAACACGAGCCTTCTTGAGGGAAGCTCTGGATTGCAAGAAGCTTACACCAAAGCTTGTCCCAATTCGGCCAAAAAAATTACCGCATCATGTTCGTGCCATCTCATGACACCATGCCAAGTTTCATGATTTTTAGCCGTGTTTTGGAATTACAGGAATTAAAAAACCAAGTTTCTCAATCTTTACGGCCGAGCCACGATGCCCACATGTTTGAATTTCACTCCAATCTCTTGCATGGGACCTAGAAATTCACCCAAGGACACACATGTGATTTTTCAAAGAACTTTGGTGCACTGGAGCACGTGCTTGTAGTTCAAATTTGAATTATGCACATTAAATGCCCAGAAACTCAATTAATGTATAAAAAGTCGAAATGAGCCCGGAATAATTCCAAAATTCAGCACGGTACTTCTATTTGGTCTAGTCTGGCTGTGTAAAAAAATTAAGGCGGGAGAAGGCAGCGTATGTTTGTCGTTTCGCACACGGAGGTTACACGTTCCCTCTTGGAACCACGAGCCTTCTTGAGGGAAGCTCTGGTTTGCAAGAAGCTTACACCAAAGCTTGTCCCAATTTGGCCAAAAAATTACCGCATCATGTTCGTGCCATCTCATGACACCATGCCAAGTTTCATGATTTTCAGCCCTGTTTTGAAATTACAGGAATTAAAAAAACCAAGTTTCTCAATCTTTCCGGCCGAGCCACGACGCCCAGATGTTTGAATTTCACTCCAATCTCTTGCATGGGACCTAGAATTCAACCAAGGACGCACATGTGATTTTTCAAACAACTTTGGTGCACTGGAGCACGTGCTTGTAGTTCAAATTTGAATTATGCACATTAAATGCCCAGAAACTCAATTAATGTATAAAAAGGCGAAACGAGCTCGGAATAATTCCAAAATTTAGCACGGTACTTCTATTTGGTCCAATCTGGTTGCGTAAAAAAATTAAGGCAGGAGAAAGCAGTGTACGTATGTCGTTCGCACACGGAGGGTACACGTTCCCTCTCAGAACCACGAGCCTTCCTGAGGGAAGCTCTGGTTTGCAAGAAGCTTACACCAAAGCTTGTCCCAATTTGGCCAAAGAAATTACCCCAGCATCTTGGTGCCATGTCATGAGACCATGCCAAGTTTCATGATTTTCAGGCGTGTTTTGGAATTAAAGGAATTAAAAAACCAAGTTTCTCAATCTTTCCGGCCGAGCCACGACGCCCAGATGTTTGAATTTCACTCCCATCATGGGACCTAAAAATTCACCCAAGGACACACATGTGATTTTTCAAACAACTTTGGTGCACTAGAGCACGTGCTTGTAGTTCAAATTTGAATTATACACATTAAATGCACAGAAACTCATTTAATGTATAAAGAGGCCAAACGAACACGGAATAATTCCAAAATTTAGCACGATACTTCTATTTGGTCTAATCTGCCTGTGTAAAAAAATTAAGGCGGGAGAAGGTAGTGTACGTATGTCGTTTCGCACACGGAGGTGACATGTTCCCTCTCAGAACCAGGAGCCTTCTTGAGGGATGCTCCGGTTTGCAAGAAGCCTACACCAAAGCTTGTCCCAATTCGGCCAAAAAATTTACCGCAGCATGTTGGTGCTATGTCATGAGACCATGCCAAGTTTTATGATTTTCAGCCGTGTTTTGGAATTACAGGAATTAAAAACCAAGTTTCTCAATCTTTCCGGCCGAGCCACGACGCCCAGATGTTTGAATTTCAGTCCCAACTCTTGCATGGGACCTAGAAATTCACCCAAGGACACATGTGATTTTTCAACCAACTTTGGTGCACTGGAGCACGTGCTTGTAGTTCAAATTTGAATTATGCACATTAAATGCGCAGAAACTCAATTAACGTATAAAAAGGCCAATCGAACACGGAATAATTCCAAAATATAGCACGATACTTCTATTTGGTCTAATCTGCCTGTGTAAAAAAATAAAGGCGGGAGAAGGCAGTGTATGTATGTCGTTTCGCACACAGAGGTGACACGTTCCCTCTCGGAACCAGGAGCCTTCTTGAGGGAAGCTCCGGTTTGCAAGAAGCCTACACCAAAGTTTGTCCCAATTCGGCCCAAAAACTTACCGCAGCATGTTGGTGCCATGTCATGAGACCATGCCAAGTTTCATGATTTTCAGCCGTGTTTTGGAATTACAGGAATTAAATAACCAAGTTTGTCAATCTTTCCAGCCGAGCCACGACGCCCAGATGTTTGAATTTCACTCCCAACTCTTGCATGGGACCTAGAAATTCACCCAAGGACACACATGTGATTTTTCAAACAACTTTGGTGCACTGGAGCACGTGCTTGTAGTTCAAATTTGAATTATGCACATTAAATGCGCAGAAACTGAGTTAATGTATAAGAAAGGCGAAACGAACACGGAATAATTCCAAAATTTAGCACGATACTTCCATTTGGTCTAATCCGGCTGTGTAAAAAAATTAAGGCCGGAGAAGGCAGTGTACGTATGTCGTTTCGCACACGGAGGTGACACGTTCCCTCTCGGAACCAGGAGCCTTCTTGCGGGAAGCTCCAGTTTGCAAGAAGCCTACACCAAAGCTTGTCCCAATTCGGCCAAAAAAATTACCGCAGCATGTTGGTGCCATGTCATGAGGCCATGCCAAGTTTCATGATTTTTAGCCGTGTTTTGGAATTACAGGAATTAAAAAAGCAAGTTTCTCAATCTTTCAGGCCGAGCCACGACGCCCAGATGTTTGAATTTCACTCCCATCTCTTTCATGGGACCTAGAAATTCACCCAAGGACACACATGTGATTTTTCAAACAACTTTGCTGCAATGGAGCACATGCTTGTAGTTCAAATTTGAATTATGCACACTTAATACCCAGAAACTCAATTAATGTATAAAAAAGGCGAAACGAACACGGAATAATTCCAAAATTTAGCACGATACTTCTATTTGGTGTAATCTGTCTGTGTAAAAAAATTAAGGCGGGAGAAGGCAGTGTACGTATGTCGTTTTGCACACGAAGGTGACACGTTCCCTCTGGGAACCAGGAGCCTTGTTGAGGGAAGCTGGTTTTCAAGAAGCTTACGCCAAAGCTTGTCCCAATTCGGCCAAAAAAATTACTACAGCATGTTGGTGCCATGTCATGACACCATGCCAAGTTTCATGATTTTCAGCCGTGTTTTGGATTTATAGGAATTAAAAAACCAAGTTTCTCAATCATTCCGGTCGAGCCACGACAGCCAGATGTTTGAATTTTATTCCCATTTCTTGCATGGGACCTATAAATTCACCCAAAGACACACATGTGATTTTTCAGCAAAGTTTGGTGCATTGGAGCATGTGCTTGTAGTTCAAATTTGAATTATGCACATTAAATGCCGAGAAACTCAATTAATGTATAAAAAATGCCAAACGAACCCAGAATAATTCCAAATTTAAACACGACACTCATGTACTAGTTGCATGTTCACTGTACATAAATGTTCTAGCAATTCAAACACCATCCTTTCCTTCCGTAACACCATTTTGTCTTTCAAAACATAATGAAAAAATCAGGTATACCACAAACAGTTTACTAGAAAGAATCGTGTGGGATGCGATATAAAATATCTTGGCGCACCGTCTTGTCTAGCTTACGCAGGAAGCTTCATCGTCTACAGTCCATCGCTCTCGCTTGAACCACACTTGCGCGCCAGTTTCTCGCGACACCGAGTGAAATTTTTTGGCCACCGCGGAAATATCTATCTCCCCGCCCCCTCCCTCCTACCAAAAGCCACATTTCCACTGTTCCTCCTTGCTTTCCAAGTTCAAACCTTCACTGCTGCTTATTGGCAGCTCAGCCTCCTCGCTGGCGACCCTTCTTATTGCAGTGCCGCCTCCTTGCCGGCTACCCTTCTTCTTGCAGTGCCGCCTCCTCACCGGCGACCCTTCTTCTTGTAGCGCCACCTCCTCGCCGGCGACCCTTCTTCTTGTTGCGCGCTTCCTCACCGTCGACCCTTCTTCTTGCTGCGCGGCCTCGTCGATATGCTCAGGTAATCCACACCCCACCCACACCATCCTCCTCCTTTCCCTTCCCACATGCCCCGACTGGCAGAGCGACACCTTCCACCGAAATCACTGCCCCCCCTCCAATTAAGCATCGCCCACAGCCATTTTACACGCAGTATAATGTGGAGCTGAGTAGCATGCGACCGCACACGCGAACGAGGTCGCTATGGCTAACATGCGTGTCGACCGCCAGATCTTGGAGGAGCACCTCGTCTTCGAGGCCACCGTCGACACCGCCGTGCGGCTGTCTACATTAAAATACAGTTCGTGATGTTTTCTCGAGGCCACCGCCACTGCCTTCTAGTGATTTGTCCTCTGTAATGTTAATATGCAATGTGATGTTCAGTTAACAGTTTGGTCCTCTGAAATGTAATGTCCAGTTAACACTTTGGTCCAACAATTGCTATATTTCGTAGTACTATTCTCAAGCATTCTTTGTTTTGTTAATTGTCTTATCTTCTAGTACATGTTTCTATTATGCAATGTCGTGCTCAGTTAACTATTTTGGTTCATTTGGTCTATTGTCCATTTAACTGTTTGGTTCAGTTCTGCAATTTGATTTTCATTTGCTGTGGGTACAATTTTGTATTGTTATGCACGTGACACCAATCGAATTTGGCTGTACTCAATACATATTCTACTGATAGTATGGCAACTCTCAGTTAACCTGATCAAGATCTTCCTTATGTGTGTTGCAGGGAAACAATAGGAGACACTGCGGTTTACCATCGAGGATTGTTCAAGCAGGGTCCTTTGGCTAATAGCACATTATTGTGCAGTTGCAGGAATCATTCTTATATTTAGGTTTCTTACAATTTGGTCTTGCACATGTAGGTCCTGCTGTCAGAGGCTTCGACCCACTGTTTGACCCATTTTGCATATGGGGAAATGAGATGTCCATGAATATCAGTCAAGTCATGAAACCCAGAAAGATTGTTAGGATGAAGAAACTTGCGACGAATAACAGCAAGATCTTTTTTTGCACAATGAAGAAGACATTAGTCAACTATAGGATGGTACCAACTCTTTTACCTTGTTTTTACCCCTTGTGCCATTTCAAAATTTACAACAGCGATTTATGCATAGCTTTGTTTTCAGTACTTTTCAAAGCAGTTCATCGATGATTACCTCTCAAACCACCTGCATGGTCAAGAGGTGAGGAAGGTATTCATTCAACACCCACGGTACAATATTAAAGTCTTGCTGAACAGGACGAAGGTTGGGCGGGCAATTATCCATAGCCACTGGCCTAAAGTTGCAAGGACATTCAACATCACTGAAGGCTCAATATTTGCCTTCCGCTTCTGCAGTTTCCCAGATGAGATTCATCTGTCTATTTACTGTGTATGATGCTACTTTCCAAAGGTTTTTGATGCTACATGTGAAACTTGGTGCTGTTGTGTAATGGCGTAACTGAGTGCCAATCTGATGTAATTCGATTATGAAATCCTGGTTGCTTTTATACGGATATGAAATATCTGGCGTGTTTTATAAGAAATATCAATTTGATTAGTACATGGATTATCAATAATAGGCTAATTACCCTGCTTATTGGGGTTTTCTATTGCAAACGGTTACTCAGACAGCACCGTGGGCGATGAACTCAAACAACCCGCGCGGTTTCCAGAAAGTAGGCGTGTTCGATCAACTAACAATCACACACGGCTTCCGACAGCGAACTGTTTGCGTTAGGCCACCTTGCACAAACGTTTCCACAAGAACTGTGTGGGATGTACATACCTACGGAAATGATTTTCTGGGATTCACCGTGTGGGATGTACATACCTACGAAAATGATTTCTGGATTCACCATGTGGGATGTACATACCTACGGAAATGATTTCTGGGATTCACCGTGTGGGATGTACATACCTACGGAAATGATTTCTGGGATTCACCGTGTGGGATGTACATACCTACGGAAATGATTTCTGGGATTCATCGTGTGGGATGTACATACCTACAAAAATGATTGGGTTTCCATGCCTCGCCCGATCGCACACGGCCCCAGCCTGGGTCCCACGAGGGCCTATCCCCGATGATTTCTGGGTCGTGTGGGAAGGACCCCCCTATCGCCCACACTCACTTGGCGACGGTTCCAAATGCCGTCGCGGAAAGGGGTTTTAAACCGTTTGTTTAGGACATCGTTGTACCAGTGTATTACACCAATATAAATTTAGAATGAGTTCACAACAGTACCTAAGTGGTTATTTGCTTTATTATACTAACAGAGCTTACGAGTTTTCTGTTGAGTTTTGTGTTGTGAAGTTTTCAAGTTTTGGGTGAAGTTTCGATGGACTATGGAATAAGGTGTGATGCCCCTGATTCGACCGTACACTAATCATACGCGCAAATGTGTACGATCAAGATCAGGGACTCATGGGAAGATATCACAACACAACTCTAGACACAAATAAAATAATACAAGCTTCATATTACAAGTCAGGGGCCTCGAGGGCTCGAATACAAACTCGATACACAAGAGTCAGCGGAAGCAACAATATCTAAGCACAGACATAAGTTAAACAAGTTTTTCCTTAAGAAGGCTAGCACAAACATCAACGATCGAAGAGGCAAGGCCTCCTGCCTGGGACCTCCTAACTACTCCTGGTTGTCGGCGGTCTCCACGTAGTAGTAGACATCCTCCGGGTAGTAGTAGCCATCGGCGGTGGCATCTGGCTCCTTGGATCCACCATCTGGTTGCAACAACCGGGAAGAAGAAAGAAGGGGGGAAGGGGTAGCAAAGCAACCGTGAGTACTCATCCAAAGTACTCGCAAGCATCAGATCTATACTAAGTATGCATTGGTATCAAACGGAAGGGATGTATCTGTGGACTGAACTGCAGAATGCGAGAATAGAGGGGAAGGCCTAGCCAATCGAAGACTAGCATCTTCAAGCAGCTCCAATCATCTTGCAGCACGTAGAAGAGTAAAGAATAGCTATTTATATTTAACAAACATGTTGTAACATTAATGCCCAGAGATCCTTCATCGACTCCCTGCGAGAAAGCAATCCCGGGGCCACATATCTCAAGTATCCATTTCTAGTTGTAATAGATCAGGATATAAGTCTGAATGTCCGTTACCGTGGACACGGCTATTAATAGATAATCTTCCGTGCAGGGGTGCACCACGTTTTCCAACACTCTTGATTACTCTGGCCGGACACACTTTTCTGGGTCAATGTCCGGCCTCGGAGGATCAACACGTCGTAGCCCTACCTAGGCTCAGCAGAGAGGTCCCCTCCGGTCTACATCCTAAGCACTCCGGGGTCTGGGCCCATCGCTCGTTGCACTTTGGGTCGTTGCGAGTAGGGCGGACCAGGCACCACCTCTGGGGTGCCGGCCTAGCCGTGCCGCAAATGCTGAGCTGGACGTCTTACAAAGTTTCGGCTGATACTACATCGTCGAGGCCCATAACTATTCCCGTGTGGTGGTTAGTGCGTAAAGGCCAAAGGCCAACTCAGAACAAATACCCAAACCATAGTGTATTATTAGCTTGCGGAGACGAGCAAGGACTCATGATCGATGTGACCCTGTCGCCCCGTCTCATGGATTTACGGCAAGGGCCCAGAATGCCTGGCCGTGCCACGTAATTATCTTGCGGGTGCTCTCCGGGCCCGCCCGACTTTCACAAAGGTCTCTAGTAAATTCAAGGTAACCGTGTGCCCAACATCAAGGGGAAAACCCGAGGAATCACCCTCGGTGGATTCCACTCGATGTAATCGTCAAGGTAAGCGTAAGAGGAACCACCCTCGAGGTTCACACTTGAGGGGTTGCACGACAGAGTCGTATCGGGAGTGGTAAAGGAGGAATCACTCTCGATGACCATGGCCAAATAGCTACACTACAGAGTCATCACCAGGAGTGCGTTATGAGCTATCACCCTCGACACTCGATAGTAGCTCTGTAGGGTTGAGCAACAAAAGGGGCGTGATGTGATGTGAGGTGTCGGGCTCTGGTCGTCGATCACGTTGATCGAGTCATCGATGATGAAGCAGGGGCAACAAGGACAAGGTGGGGGTCACTGATGGATCACTAACCAACCTATACTAAGCAGGTAAGGTACAATAGCATGTACAAAAGCAGGCTATGCATCGGAATAGGAGCAATCAATTATAGTAGCAAAATCTAATGCAAGCTTGAGAGAATGGAATGGGCGATATCAGGATGATCAAAGGGGGGCTTGCCTGGAAGCTCCG
>NW_025225094.1:44813-50687 GCF_018294505.1 Triticum aestivum
GGCGGGCGGATGCGGGGCACTGTCGCAGGAGGAGGAGCTGCAGGGGGCGGCAACAGCGAGCGAGGCGAGCGGCGGTGCGCGGGGAGCAGAGACGAGCGAGCACGGCGGCGGGCGACGCGACGCGGAGCAGGGCGGGCCGCGGCAAGGCAGCAACAACGGCAGTAGGACGGGGCTATAGCGAGGGGGCGCATCGGCCAGCGAGAATGGTGGTGCCGGCGGAGCAGAGCCACGGTGCCGGGCTAAGCAGAGCAGCGGGCGAAACGGGGCGCGAGCGGCGACGGCGCGTGTGCGGAGGCCACGGGCGGGCGCGAGCGGCGACGACGCGTGTGGGGAGCGCTATAGGAGAACACGGGCGAGCGCGTGCGTGTGCCGCAAGGCGCAGGGGCGCGGACAGGCTGGACGCGAGCACTATAGGAGGAGGCGGCCAAGCGCGAGGGCATGCGCGGGCGGCTGCGGAGGCGGGCGAAGGAGCTCTGCCGAGCTCCAGCTAGGACGTGGGGCGACGGCGTACGTCATGGATCGAGATGCGCACTAGGGGACCGGGTCCGACAGAAAAGGGGGGAGAGAGGGAGAGAAGGCTCACGTTGAGGCACACGGTGGCCGACGGGAGCTTAGGAGCGCAGGGGAGGCCGGAGCTGTTGGGGAAGCAGCGGCGACCCGACGAGGAAGACAGGGTGGATTCGATGTTGTGAGGCTCCTCGGCTCGCGCGCGTCGACGCAGAGGTAGCAACAAATGCCGGCGGAGTGGTTGGACCAGTCGGAGGAGCACGGGGGGAAGGTGGTCGCCGCGGTGGTGGGCGACAAACGGCGACGAAGGCGATCGTGCGTGTGGATCTGGCGAGGGAGGGAGACAGGCCAGAGGGAGAGGGGGCAAGTGGGAGTGGATGGGGAGCCCGAGGAGACGAGGGGGGAAGCCGTGGCTGCCTTATCCCCTCGACAGGGGTAGCGAGGCGGTTGGGCGGAGACGAGCTGGAGCCCCCCCCCCCCGGTCGGTCGAACAGGAAAGGAGGGAGATGACCCGGGGAGGGGTTGGGCCGGTCGGGTGAGGTAGGTGGGCCGGCTGGCTGGGATACTGGGCCTGCCAAGCGGCTAAGGCCCATAACCCACAATTCCATAGGATCGAAACCTGACTATTTCAGAATCAAGGTTGTACAGGAGAGTCGGGTTCCGATCCTATGGAATTGTGGGTTATTGGCCCACCATGTGGGTGAAAAGCAGGAAGGGCACTATCACAGAACCTTGAGTGATGATGTCGAGTATGGTATTACCCATATTTTGCAGGATGTCTCATATTTTAAGCATTTTAATCTTGTTATGATGCCCAAATTATCCTAGGAATTCAAGAGATCCTAATGCTTTTGCATTACATTCTGCATACTTATGTTGATGTTGATTCCATCCTTGTTTTCCAATGGTTTTTTTTCTGAGGATGTCGCTGGTTACGCGAGGTTCTGTTGCTCGTAGCTGGAACCACGGAGGTGGTAGGGATGAGAAGGATCCTCCTGACTAGCCTTCACTGGCAGAATTCTTGTTAGAGATTGAGAGGAACAAGCGTGAGACTAACCGCTTGTTGGCACGTATTGAACAGAACACAGCCTTTCAGCCCAACGAGCCAGTGACCATTCATGACTTCATCAGCTTGCACCCACCCACCTTCCATCATTCCATTGAGCCACTCAATGCAGATGACTGGCTCCATAGCATCACTCTTAAGTTGCGCTTCACGAACGTGGCTGAAGGTGACAAGGTCACCAATGCTACATATCACCTAGAGGGTCCTGCCAGTCTATGGTGGGAGAACTATGAGGCTATGCTTCCAGCTGGCCAGATTACTACCTGGAGAGATTTCACAGAGGCCTTTCGTGAGCACCACATTCCTTAGGATCTCATTGACCGCAAGAGAGAAGAGTTCTGTAATTTCACCCAGGGTAAGATGGCTATTGACGCTTACAGTAGAGAGTTTGGGAACCTTGCCCACTATGCCACAAAGGAGGTGTCCACAGACGCCAAGAAGTAGGCTAGGTTCCAGAAGGGTCTCAACCCTAAGTTGCGCCATGATCTTCACATACAACATTGCAATACTTTCCAGGCTCTCTTGAACAAGGCCATTAATGCAGAGACAGTTCAGCTCACTTACAAGGAGTCTCATAAGCACATCCTTGACTTGGGTTCTCCCTCCGACTCTAGCTCTCAGAAGCGCCAGATTTGGGTTTCGAACACCGCTCTTCCACCCGGATATGCACCGAGGCCATCCTATGTGGCGCCTCACCCAGCTCGGCAGTATGCTCCACCCAGGCCTATTGGTGGATCGCTTGCCAATGCGTGTTCATGTCCTACTTCCATGATTTGTTACAAGTGCGGTGAGCCAGGCCACATTTCTCGTAATTGCAACCTGTAACGCCCACGATGCGGCTATATCTCCCACGTGTCGAGGCACGACTTAGAGGCATAACCGCATAGTGGTTTGGTCGCAAGAAGGGTCATCTTCACACAATCCCATGTAATGAACAAGAATGGGATAAAGAGTTGGCTTACAATCGCCACTTCACACAATACATAAATATTATTCATACATCATCCAAAATACAAACATATAGACCGACTACGGTCAAAATCCAGATGAAAATAAGACAACCCCAAATGCTAGATCCCCGATCGTCCCAACTAGGCTCCACTACTGATCATCAGGAAAAGACACATAGTAACGACCACGTTCCTCGTCGAACTCCCACTTGAAATCGACCCCATCATCTGCACTGGCATCGTCGGCACCTGCAACTGTGTTGGTAGAATCTGTGAGTCACGAGGACTCAGCAATCTCACACCCGCGAGATCAAGACTATTTAAGCTTATAGGAAAGGATGGTGCAATGAGGTGGAGCTGCAGCGGCAATAAGCAAATATGGTGGCTAACTTGCGCAAATGAGAGCGAGAAGAGAAGCAATGGAATGGCCGTCATCTAGCAATGACCAAGAAGTGATCCTGAACTCCTACTTATGTCATACATAACTCAGACCGTGTTCACTTCCCGGACTCCGCCGAGAAGAGACCATCACGGCTACACACGCAGTTGATGTATTTTAAATGGGTCAAGTGACAAGTTTTCTACAACCGGACATTAACAAATTCCCATCTGCCTCATAACCGCGGGCACGGCTTTCGAAAGATAATACCCTGCAGGGGTGTCCCAACTTAGCCCATCATAAGCTCTCACGGTCAACGAAGGATAAACCTTCTCCCGGAAAGACCCGATCAGTCTCGGAATCCCGGTTTACAAGACATTTCGACAATGGTAAAACATGACCAGCAAAGCCCCCGAATGTGCCGACAAATCCCGATAGGAGCTGCACATATCTCGTTCTCAGGGCACAACGGATGAGCCAGACGTCGGGTTGGCATAGACCCTGGTTGCCCAGGGGGCGCCGGACATCGCTCGGTTTGGGCCAGCACTCGAAGGAGCACTGGTCCGGGGGTTTAAAATAAAGATGACCCTCGGGCTCGCGAAAACCCGGGGGAAAAAGGCTTAGGTGGCAAATGGTAAAACCAAGGTTGGGCCTTGCTGGAGGAGTTTTATTTAAGGCGAACTGTCAAGGGGGTCCCATAAATCACCCGACCGCGTAAGGAACGCAAACTCAAGGAACATAATCCCGGTATATCAGTAACTAGGGCGGCAAGAGTGGAACAAAACACCAGGCATAAGGCCGAGCCTTCCACCCTTTACCAAATATATAGATGCATTAATTAAATAAGAGATATTATGATATCCCAACATATCCATGTTCCAACATGGAACAAACTTCAACTTCACCTGCAACTAGCAACGCTATAAGACGGGCTGAGCAAAAGCGGTAACTTAGCCAAACAACGGTTTGCTAGGAAAAGATGGTTAGAGGCTGACATGGCAATATGGGAGACATGATATAGCAAGTGATAGGTAGCGGAGCATGGCAATAGAGCGAACAACTAGCAAAGCAAAGATAGAAGTGATTTCGAGGGGTGGTCATCTTGCCTGCAAGGTTCTCAGAGTTGTCGAAAGCTTGATCCTCGTAAGCGTAATCAACAGGTTCCTCGTTCACGAACTCGTCTCCCGGCTCTACCCAAGACAAGAACGCAAACAAACGGAACCACAATCAACAACGAGAAATGCACAAGCAACATGATGCAAAATATGTATGATATACAAGATATGATATGCGATGCATATGCGTGCTCCGGAAGGAAAATGGTGAACATGGCAGTAACTTGGCAAACCAAGTATGCCACTGGAAAGGTGAGATGATTTCGGTCGAAATCGATATAAAGATCACCGGAAACGGATGCACGGTTTGCAAATGGCAAGCAAAACAAGAATGACACGAATCTGCGATTAACAGCATGATAGCACTTAAAATGCAACAAGTAATAATGCTACAGCACTCCAACATAGCAACAAATCACATGGCAGTAATCTACAGGAGATGCTTGACAAAAGATGAACACCGAGCTATGGCTAGATCGCAACATATGAAGCTCAAACAAGTATGGCAAAAGTGCAAAAGATAACAGGTTCACAGACTTGGTGAAAAACTGGACATGGCAGAAAACAGCATCAGGTAGTAATGTCCAGAGCACGAAATGAACATGCTACAAGAACTTAACATAGCAAAACAAGGCATGGCAGTGTTCTACTAAATGCACATGACAAAAGTCCCTTACTGACCATAAGCCAAAAAGGACCAGAAGATATGATGGCAAGCATGTGAACATAGCAAGTTTCGTTAACAGGTTTCAGACTTGGCAGAAAACAGAGCATGGCAGAAACGATAATACGTAGGCATGTTGGTGAGCTTGATGCACTCACCACAGAGCAACTCATGACAAACCAAGCACACCTACAGCAGGATGACATGTTTATGAAGCTATACATGGCAAGAACAAAAGCATAGCATGTACGGATCAACTACAATAAGCTTGGCAAAAATGCATACCATGTTAAGAATCTGCCAGAAATATTTTATTGCAAAAGTAGAGCAAGATTGGGTCATGCTATGGCACTCCATAATTGCACACAAGGTCACTAATGGATCTACTACAACTATAGCTACAAAACATCCTTACTGAACATCTCCAAAATATGCATGGATCTCTCTGTAGCATCAAGTTTACATGTCAACAAAATAACAGCAGACAAGGACTTAGAGAAATCACCAAGTCCCAGAAATCACAAATATTACGGGGCCTACTTTGCATGCTTGTGCTAGTCACCACAGAGATCACAAAAATACATGGATTACACCACTGAAAATATGGCATGGCATACTTCGAAACACGTGTAGAGCTCATGCCCATAAGATGCACAGATTTAAAGATACAAAAATGACAAATCTCCAAGTTCTGATAAGAACCAGAGAATAACAGCAACTAGCCCACTTCCAATAGAGATTTGGGCATCAAGATGACCTCTAATGAACATGGTGCAATTGAAGGAAATGTAGAGAATCACGAGATGAACAATTTGACATATTACACGCGCAAATCGGAGCTACATGCAAGAAGTTACGCAATAAGAAACAAGAGCACTTTCTGTGAAATTACAATGACTTGGAGGAATTTCCAGGGAGGAGAGGAGAAAGTCAACGCGGCTCACCAGATCCGATCCAGATCGGGAGAGCTCGAGCTCGGCTCGTCGCCGACGATGGAGGAAAGAGAGGCGGCCGGAGGGCGTTGGGGAGGCGGAGGACGACGGGACCGGCGCCGGAGGAGGAGGCCGGAGGGGGCGGCGGCGCCGGCGCGGATGGTGGCGCGCGGCGGCGGTGGCTGGAACCGCGACGGCGGCGGCGGGCGGCCACGCCGGCGAGCAGGCGGCGGCACGGGCGCGGAGGCGGGCGGCGGCTCG